>NC_080100.1:16498257-16801287 GCF_950005125.1 Chionomys nivalis | reverse complement strand
GACACCTTTGATTCTCAGCTACAGGGTGATATTAGACAACATACCCATGTGCATACTCTCTGCCCTGTTGGATGACATTAACCAATCTTTCTGAGCAGCAATGAAGGTGAGTTATGTTTTAAAAGGAAAGTGAGACAAAAAAAATAACCTACAATTTTTGTACTAATTTTACTGTTTTCTCATCTTGATTGAAACTTTACCAATAATCTTAACTATTTATGTAAAAACAAAAGATTGGATGTTCCTATTTTTGAAGAGATAATGACAATGCTCTTATCTCTAAAGAATAGAGGACACTGTGATGACATCATGGGTCAGTGCATCTGTAGAATTTGGCTAGGAAGTTGGTGGCAGAAAGCTATGGTATTATGATAAAGTGTCAAAGAAGCCTGCACACATTTCTCTTAGTATCAGTTTGTAATGTATTATAAAGAGATCTAGTAAGTTATGACAAAACCATAAATACACAGAATTTGTAGAATAATATATGAAGTTGGTTGTGCAAGATGACACCATCTGATACTTTTTATGTCAAACTTTTGCAAATATGGTCACACATGGACATTGATTCTAAACTATAGTCCAGATGATGCTTCCTTATATAATACCAACCCTCAGAAATCTGAAGATTAGGCTTGTCACAATTTTCAGCCCAGCCTTGAATTAATGTGATAAACTCTCTCAAGAAAACCCAATAAATAAATTTTAAAAAAACCAAAGTGGTATCCTCACTGTCTGTTTATATGTTTACAGGCTGCACTCTGCACTTGAAAGTTAGGTACTTATTGTTCATTGTTGGCTTACAATCCTGGAAGAGAGCATGCTTGTGTTGGGCCGTATTTCATCAACTTCTATGAATTTATGTTTCCCATGCCTTGATAAGGTGTATAATATGTAATTTAACCTCATCTTATAGTTACTGGATATTACCGAGAGACTGAAGAATTGTGAGAAATACCTATGCTGTCCATTGTTGTATAATTTAAACAGCTTTTCTAGATGGCTAAAGATCATTTTTAATGATGAATTTGCTGGTATCTCTGCTCCAGAATGTTACCAATTCCAACACATCTGGGCTCCCAGGGCTGCACATATGGCTGTCAATATTTAGGCAAAAAAACTATTCACCCTAGGGGCAGATGCCTTGCATAATATATTCACATTAGCAGCATGGCCACATAATCTATGCACATATGTGGTAGGCCACATAAGCCCCTATACACATGTGCTGAACTACCTGTATAAGTGGACGTGCCTGCTTCTCTACCTCTCCTCACCATGTTTCTTCCAGACAGGCCTGTGCACTCTCTCTTTCTCTTTTCCCCATTTGTTAATAAAACTCATAAAGTGAGTTTTCTTGGATACCTTGTATTCCATTCTCTAGCACAGCAAGCAACACAGAAAGTGAATGGAATGGTAATATTTACCAGTAGTTGGTGTATATAGCCTTATAGCCTTTTCCTGTCTTGTACATATTTTTAATTTCATGAATAAGCGTCCCATCATGGTACATTCCTTCTATTCCAACACTTGTGAGGGAGAGAGAGGCAGACTTTTGTGAGTTTGAAGATACCTTGTTCTGTATAGTGAGTGTCAGCTTACCCAAGGCCCCAATGTTGCAAATGAGACTTTGGGTGATTGTCCAGATAGCCAAATGTCTTTGTCACTATGTCATGTCTTGATGGAGGTAGGTCTTGTATTAATCTGTTGCTTTCATTGGTTAATTAATAAAGAAACTGCCTAGGCCCATTTGATAGGCCAACCCTTAGGTGGGTGGAGTAAATAAAACAGAATACTGGGGGAAAAAAAGCCAAGTCAGTGAGTCGCCATGATTCTCACACTCCAGACAGATGCAGGTTAAGATCTTTCCTGGTAAGCCAGCTTGTGGTGCTACACAAAATATTAAAAATGGGTTAGATCAATATGTAAAAGCTAGCCAATAAGAGGCTGAAACTAATGGGCTAGGCAGTGTTCAAAAGAATACAGTTTCCGTGTAATTATTTTGGGGCATAAGCTAGCCATGCAGGCGGCTGGGTGCCAGGGACACAGCCCCGCCACTGCTCATATTACAACAATGTCTTGCACCTTTTTGAAGTTGCTTGTTTGCACTTCCTGGCTACTCAGGTAATATTATATCCATTCTCAGGTCTTTGATTGGATTGAAGACTAGTTAGCCACGGCTACTTTCCTCTCATAACTTATCTAAGACATTTAGTATAAGATTAGACTCCTTACGATAGGACAGCTATAATCCCTGTTATTTGCTAATTAATTTAGACTAAACATTCTGGACATTTATTGTGCATTTCTTGTTTTATGTTGTTTATGTTGGTTGTAGTTCTATTTTGGTGTATGATTTTTACTTCTTTTCCCTGGACAATGCTTGATATTTTTTCATATTGTTTAAAGTTTTGTATTAGGTTTAGAACTCTCGGATTTAGTTAGACAAAAGGGAGAGGTGTTGTGGGAATTAATTCAGTCGATAGCCTTTTTAGTATCAGCCCATTAGGGCATGGTCTGAGGTACTATAAGAACAGACAGGAAGCATGCTTGCTCTCTCTTGGTTGATGGTTAGAGTTCAGCTCGCAGATTCCAGTGCTAACAGGGAACCTTTTATCTCTATCCCCCCAAATAAATAAATTCTTGCTATGTTTTATTCTGGGCTCTTGTGTACCTCCCTATTTATGCCTACAGAAGACCACTTAAAATTTAGCACAGGATTCACAAACCTAGTCATCTACAATATCTTTACATCTAGAGCCCACAGATCACCTTTACTTAACATCATGTTTGAAGTTTTAACCTTTAGGCCAATTACAACTCTTTGAGAACATGGTTATTTCTCTCTTTCTTAGCTAATGTACATTTTTAAAGAAAGAGTTTTTCTTTATTATTATTATTATTATTATTATTATTTTTGCAGTTTGTATAAGTTAACCTTCTTCTTGGGAATGTCATCCTCAAATTCTTCAAAAACTAACCATTTGACACCAAATATGTATTTCACAGTAAAGCTGAAGTAGACACGTACATGCTCGTGTGGAAACCACAATTTCCAACAGATCTTCTTTCTATTATGGGATACTTTCTAGTTCATTTATATTTATCACTTAGGGGATGGAAGTTACTGTGCAAATATTATAAATGAAGAAAATTAATTCAAAGAAAATAAATATTTGAAATGTGGAGAGGATATTAAGGAGCCTTTTCTGCTCCTTCAATGAAGAGAGGAGAAAAATGCTGGTTAAATATACAGAAAAAGACAATATTTTTTAATACACATTTTAATTTTCAACGTGTTTTACTGATTACTTGTGTTGTTTGGATTTAAAGCATTGTGAGTTGAAAGAACACTGTGCATTAAAATGTAGAGCAACGCTGCTGATAGTAATTGAAAGACACATCTGCATTGAATGAGGTACTTCTGGAATCGATATTTATTTTGCTGTAACAGTGTAGAATTTTGATTGAAAATTACCCATTCCAGTGTTCAGGTTTTACAGATGAATGCATGTGTGCATAGAAAATAAGCAAAGATTTGCTGAAACAAATTTTAAGGAAATGAAAATATGAATGAACTGAATGACTGGTGTAACCTTTCTGTTTTGTTTGATTTCTGTGCAATGAAACACATTATTAACAAGCTTGCTCCGATGTTCATTCTTGATAATATCTGTGAGGCAAAAATATGAAAAATAAATGAAAATGAGCTTCTTTTGACTTCTATTCATGTGTGTGTGTTCTATTTTATTATTAGAATGGAAAAAAGGCAAGACAAAAAGGTATTATAGTGCTGAGTGGCAGGATTTGTCACAATAGCTCTCTCGAGTGTTGTAATGCAGCCTTCAGGTGACTAAATGCATTAGGATGTATTTATATTGACAACAGAGTCATTCTTTGTAGTTCTCAGAAGAAGGGCTCTGCCATGACCCACATAACAAATTACTGTTGTCTGACCTCATTGAAACAAGAATCCAGTAAAGAACTTCCAGCGGAGCGGAGGGAGCCTGTGCTCTTTCACCACAACTGTGCTCCTGGAGGGCTGTGATTGTATGGCCCCTTCTTTCCCCATGCCACTAAAACACTAGCTAAAATGTCTTATCACCTTGATCCCATTGCTTCCTTACTAGGAAAGAGAAAAAATAGGTTGTGTTACCACAGTGAGAACAGAGCTATTTTCTAAAGAGTTCAGATTACTGAACGAAAGACTCTTGCACACACACTGAAATGCCAGCACCCAGTGTCTTGGGGACTGCCTTCTGCACTACCCAGGAGGGAGGTGGTGGCTTTGTTTTAGCTCTCTTTGTTTTTATTCAGGAGATGATTTTCTGTGTTCCTTCCTCACATACATTACCAGCCTTTAAATCATCTCACTTTCATTTAAAAAATATGTTGTTTTAAAACATTCTAAATATGCTTTCATTGAATGGAAGACAGAGTATGTATCATGTATTGCTGTTTGTTGCTATTCATGACTGTCTTATTACAGCAGTGTTTTTCTTATAATGCATTTATCTTCTGTAAATCGGTTTCCTAATAATATTGTAGAGACTTGTTAAAAGGGATTTTTCATATGGTTGATATGTGTTGGAGAAAGCCATTGGGGATGATTTCAAATGTTTTCAGAGATAGAACAATTTCTTTAGGAAGATTTATTTCAAATATAAAAACATTTTTTTCTTGTCTCTACTAAGCAAATTTCATTTGGAAAAATTGTAAAATTATTTTTCTAAAGTGAAATGTAAGAACTTTTCATCCCTAGAATTATTTCCTGTCACTACAGCTGAGCAGGAGGTTCCGTATTCACTTAGAATAACGAAAATAAGCTGTGGTAATTTTTCTAATAGCCAATAAAGAACGGAATCTTACACCCCAGCAGACAGCTTAAAAGCTAAGCCCGTTAATTGTTGTTCTTAATATTCCATTTAATATTTTACGGCAGAATGCAGTCACGGGGAAAGCACTGGTTCATAATTTTCATTTTGAAGTACTTTTGTGGAGTTCCTTTTTAGAAAACTTGTTGCAAGGACAGTTCTCTCAGTCATTTTGTACAGAGTGCTTCAAATTAAATGACAATGTTGGGAGAAATCCTGCCAATTAGTAGTCATGTCATTCTTTCAAAGCTCTGACTCGGCTAAGGGAAGCTTTATTTCACCATTAGAGCAGCTTTAGAAAAAGGTCTGAGAGTGTGGTCAAAGTGCTATGCCCTCCTTAGTATAAATTATATCATTAAACATTTATTTAACAACAAAACACATCAAATTTGTATATGTTTATCTATACAAAATAATTAAATAAATATTGAAACCTGTATGCCTGGTTGCATGTCTGATAAAACGCTTAAAACTGGTTAATCTTAAGTAACTCCTCAGCCACCAATTCTCTGAAATAAAAACTTTTCAAAATCATTTGTGTTTCAGGCTCTTAAAACACAAACGATATATTTAGTCATTGTATGCATAGTGTGCTTTATGTAGAATCCCAGAGCATCTCACCCCAGAGTATAATATTGTCCATTGATTAAATTATTTCCATTATCACTTGACTATTCTTGCCATCTGGTAAGTGAAACCTGGAGCATTAGTCTCATTAAGCTTAATCAATAAAAAAGCAGGAGTCAAATATTGGCGGAAAACCTGGAAGATAAGAGAACCAGGAGCAGCCTCCGTCTGCTTCCTCCCTGTCTCCTTCCTCAGTCCCAAATGCTTGAGACCCTATCTTCACGCCACCTTATCATTTCCTGTCTCTACCTCCCAAGTTCTGGCATTAATAGAATGTGCCAACACTGCCCAGCTTCGATGTTAACTAGTGGCTAGTCCTGTCTTCTGATCTCCAGGCAAGTTTTATTTCTCAGAATACAAACAGAATATCATCCAGCAAATCTCTTCTCAACTCCATGCCACTAAACGAGTGGCATCAGGTGGTCCTTTCCTTTCTGTTTCTGACCTCCTTTCAGCAAAGTGACCTCTGTTCAATCTATGTTGCCAAAAATGACAAAATATTATTTTTAGTGGCTTAATAGTATCAATGTACAGTAGCTGAATATCCAAACGTGTATTGACAAATATGCAGTTGTTTTATTTTATTTTTTTTTAATTTTTAGGTGTGTGGATATCCCGTTTTACCAGTATTATTAACTGTACTTTTAACAGTTTTATTGGTTGTGAGCTAATTGCATATGCACGTGATTAAATTTTTGGTTGATGTTCTGTTCCCTGGATGAATGTTCCATTTTTAATGGCACCATAACTTTATCGTATATTTTAAATTCAAGTAGTTTAAGGTTTCTTGCTTTGATCTTTCTTTCTATTAAACTCTTTCTATTAATTCCCTATAGATTCATTGCCTGACATGAGAAAGTCATAATATACTCTATGTCTCTTAGTTTGTTTTCAATATTGCGTTATCAATTTTCTTGTAGATGCATTTCAACTGGTTATTAAATATATTCCTGATGGTATTTATCTATTTCCTCCCAAATAAAATATTTCCTTGGGAGAGGGGAAAGGTCATGGGAAGTAAGTGAAGCTTAGAGAGCTCTGAAATAAAATGAAACTTATGAAGCTAAGATAGTTTAAGATCTACAAGATATCTCCCGAAGTTTTGTGAGGAGTAAGGACTATGAGGGAAGGCTGACTCTACACCCAGCTAAGCAGCCTGTGGTTTCAGCATGCAGCATTGGGGATGGAGATTTCAGAGGTCTTCCTGAATTCTGAGTTGAGCATTTTGGTATTACAGCTACTTTTGAGTCATTCAGGCTCCTGTGACTAATGGGGTAAGGGGGGCTACTCTTTACCACAAGTCTTACAAGAAAAGCCTAATTATGCTCCTGTAAGCAACACTAATTAATCTGCCGGTTCTCTAAGTTAATTTGAGTGGAATAGTCTTTTTGTTCTTTTTTACAGTTGACAGTGATGGTGCTGTTTCCCTGTCTAGTACAAACTCAGATCTGATCATGTATTATGAAAAAAAAGATCACACAGCATTGATGTGGGTTTTTGTTTTCTTGTGTGCTTTGCTTTGCTTTTGTAATTTTGTAATTGTGTTTTACTAAAGAATATATTTGTGCAAATACTTTGGGAATTTTATACATCTTATTTGGAACATATTTATCTTTGTTTCCTGCCTCTCACTCCTTCAAGTTTTATCCTTCCTCTCTCCTCCCCCGTTTCTACAATTTCTTGATGTCTCTTACCTCCTTTTATTTAAAATACATTATTTTCTAATACAGGATATTTTGACTACAACTTCCCTGCCCTCTACTGCTCCCAGTTTCTCACCACCTCCTCTCATGTGCAGATCTACTCATTACAAAAGAACATGCTGCTAGGAGATATTAAAATATAACAAAGTAAAATATAATAGCTTAAAACAAAACCATTACATCAATATCGGAAAAGAGAAACCAACCAAAAGAAAAGAGCCCTTCAGAAGACTCAAGAATCAGACCCATTTGTTCACATATTTAAGGCCCTGTACATTCTGTCACTCTGAATCCATATGAGTTTTGCTCATGTTTATTTAGAGGACCTTCTCCACTTTCATGGTGTTTTCTGAGCTCCAAGGAAAGGAATTTGATGTCTCCTTTACAGGTAGAACTGTTTGTTTCAAGTATTCTCTCTGTGTATTGTCTTGCTGTGGGTCTCAGTATTTGTTCCCATCTGGTGCAGGAAGAAGCTTTAGGATTAAGACTGAATAAGGAATTGATCTATGAGTAGAGCAGAATGTCACCAGGAGTCATTTTATTATTACTATTTTGTTTGTTTCTTTGTTTACAACAATAGTGTTTTAAGCTATTATTTTACCCAAGGTATGTGGGATTTCTAGACTCCTGTTCTTAGTAAGCAAATGAATGTGAGGTATGGGTTCCATCTCGTGCAGTGGACCGTAATTCAAATCAGACATTCGTTGGCTACTCCCACAAAGTTTGTGCCACCATTACCCTGCCATATTCCACAGGCAGGGCAGATTTACAGTAGAAGCGTTTGTGGCTAAGTTGGTGATTACATTTCTCTTTTGGTAGTATGCAGCATACCATACTAAGACACTAGTACATAGGGAGGAAGGTTCTATATAGCAACCCATTCAGTCTCTCCATATTCAATGAGTCCTATGGGTGTTGTCTTTAGGAATGGAGCCTTGCTGTATTTGTGGAGAGAAACCTCTTGTCCTGTCAACAACTTGGTTGCTTGGGAATATATATGGGAGTGCTTTGGTCAAACACTTATTTGGATTGTGCCCAGTGATAGTACTGGAATCTTTGGTGACAAGAGATCGCCAGTTGGGACTCTGTATCACTCTTTATTTGGTTAATTCATTAGGGTAGCCTTCATATATTTCAAGAAGTTTCCACTGCAATAAATTTCCATACTACTCAAAAGCACAGACCACCCCTTCAAATGCCCTCAAAATCTCACCATCTTTTTATTAAATGCAGCTTTTTCATTCCTGGGTATATATTTGGATAATAACAGAATATCAGAGAGCTCTTCGCATCTCCAGGTTTAAGGACGACTAATTCACTAATGTAAGAAAATGAAACCATCTCATTTATCCATAAACAAATGAATGAATAATGAAAATCTGGTACTTATATAAACTTGAATATTATTTAGCTCTAAAGAAAAATAAAATCAGTAAATTTACAGTAAATTTAAATCTATTAAATAAATGGATTTAGAATATATACTGTTACACATGGTCACAAAATTTCAGAGAAAAATCAAATAAATACTTGCAATGGTTCAATGTGAATCCTAGCATTTAGTACATGTTCAGAGTTAAATAATTGTATATGTCGGTACAGTGTACAATGCTCAGATTAAAACAAGAGACAGTATATATTAGATAATGTGGGATGATCAAGTACAGGTAACATGTGTCATGAAAGAGGATACAAGGCTAATTAGATATCTCTTTTCAATTCTGTTGTGGTTCTTTTTGTTTTTGGTTGAAAATGAATAAAAACCTAAGTGATAAAGCAAAATATAATAGATCTTCCCAATGACAGTTGGAATTATGTATATTTGTTTAATTCTGTAGATGTTGAACCCAGCCAATCATACCTAAGGATGTTTTTGATTTTCACAATCTTTACAATAAAATTTTAATATTTTATCTGTGTAAGTTTTAATTATTTTACCTATATAAGTTGTAAAGCTTTGTCTTGGTTATTGATTTCTAGCTTTGTGGAAATGTGAGCAGAGAATATGATGAACATGAACCCAAGTTTTAATATGCGATTTTTTTTGTGACCAGCCTAATTCTGCATGCTGAAGAGTCCCCAAGTTCTGATGGGAATATGTAGTCAATAACTGTTAGGTGGAAATCAATGACTATGTTTTTGCTGAGTCAGTTTGGTCTGGGATTCAGTTTATCTCTCTTGCATCTTTGCTGTTATATGTCTGAGCAAACAGGTTTCTGCTGAAAATACAGAGTTGCCACTCACACTTATTATTGTGTTAGTGCCTATTATGATTTGTAGGCCCCTTAATTCTGGTATTTCATGATAGCCATGATAGAATGTACCAGTACTTCTGACATTACTATTCATAATTGCATTTATTCTTTCTGAATTTGGACTTTACCAGTTAGATAATAATCTTCATGTCTTTTCCTGCTTTAGATAAAATCCTTTGAATCTGATGTCAACTTTTGTAATTTAGTTCAAAATTTACCTTAAAGTATTCTTAGCAAAATACTTTATAAATGAAAAATTGTTTGGTTTTCTTTTTATTTTTTTACTCTCATAGAGTAACTATTATTTCTTATAGTCAAATATATTTACAACTTGCATTCATAGTAATTCTGTATAGACAAAATATTCTCAGGGTCATTAGGCTACTTGTTTGCTAGTTCAGTTGTGATTGCTTTGTTTTATCTCTGTTTACTATCAGCTTCATTGTTGCTTAATTGTTCTACTGTTATATCTTGATTTTTACTTATTTTTTATCTACTGTAAGTATTTGAATTTTTGTAATCACCAAGTTTATAGAAAAAAAAACTTACTTGAATTGGAATAAGTTACTTTAAAATGTTAATTATTTTCTTAAGTGTAAAACTAATAGCAAATGAATAAAGAAAAAAAAAACAAGTCTCCAGTTTCATTCAATTTTATCAACATTGAGCATATTTACATTCTATTTTACTTCTTTCATTACTACCAACCAGTGAATATATTAGCATTGTTGCTATTTTATATTTTTTCAGTGTTTAGTTACTAGAATAAAGATATGGATAGTTTATAAAATATGTGGTGTGCTAGAGTATTCTGAAATTTTTGTAAAATTATTTTTCACAGTATGTTCTGCATTATCCTATCTATTTTTATTATGTGTCCCTCAAGGTTTATTGTTTTTTTTTATTTGAACACTTTCTTTTTGTGTCTTACACAATATTCATGGTTGAGCTTTAGTTTTCATTCTTTCCTTTTTCACAAAGTAATTAACTTAGCTCAGTAAAATTGTTTTGGTGAAGACTTTCTTGTTTTTAGGTAGTGAACTAACCTCCTTATTCTTTTCCTGCTGGGAAATCAGCTGTCAGGGGAATTGGCACATCTCTGTTATTATTATTTTTCACACAGGTTTGATACTTCTCATTTGGCTCAGTGAGAACTTGATTAGGTCTTGGAAGAGACTTGGTTGAGTCAATTTGTCTGGTAACCTTTGGACTTCTGGCATCTGAACATTTCTTTTCTCCAATGTTTGAGAAAAATTCTGCTGTTATTTATTTGAATCTTTTTTTCTACCATTTCAGCATTCTGAAATCCTTCCTGAACTCCAATAATCCAAATAATTTTTGCTTTTACTAGTGCCTTAAAATCCCTGTAAGCTTTCTACTTTTAGCTATTTATTTCTTTCCTTCTTTTCTGTGAATTTTCTTCCTTCCATTCCTCCTTCCTTCCTTCTTTTTCTTTTTTTCTTTCTTTATTTTATTCCTTTCTGATCTTTTTGTTGTTATTAAATGATTCTGTGTTGGGTAATTCTTCTACCAAATATAAACTCACAATACTTTAAATCAACAATATATTTTACATTTTGATAGGTAATTATCAAAACAAAGTTTAAAAAAGCCAATGGAAGACATTTCTAATAGCACAATGGTCTCTCTCTCTCTCTCTCTCTCTCTCTCTCTCTCTTTTTCTCCTTTTATTCTTTCTTTCATTATCTCCCAACTGCCGTTCTCCATGCTTTCCTCCCAATCCATCCCTTTACTTCCCCTCCCTTCTTCCCAAGATAAACTCCTTCTCTGTTTTCCCTAAAAGAAAAAAACAATCAAAAACAAAACAAAACAAAAAAAAAAAAAAACAAACAAAAACAGTCCTCCCTTGATGTCCAGGAAACATTTTTTACCAAGAAACAATAAACTAGGCAGAAGGCCTTATATAAAGGCAATGCATGTCAACACAGTAGGAGGAAAAGAATCCCAATTAAAGGCAAACTTGTGAGAGACACCCCCACTCCATTTGTTGAGAGTCTTATGAGAACAACAAGCTACACAATCATAGGGTATATGCAGAGGACACATATCAGTACTATACAGGGACTCTCTTTTCTACTTTAGTTTCTGTGAGCTCCTGTGACTCCTACATAGCAGATTTAGTGGGCCTTGTTCCAGTAATGACTTTGACTTCTCTGGCTGCTACAATGTGTTTTGTGTTGTATTAGGAGTGGCAGGGCTGTATACCCAGCATCTGGCCGCCTGCCCGCATGGCTTTACCCGAAATAATTACACGGAAACTGTATTCTTTTAAACACTGCTTGGCCCATTAGTTTTAGCCTCTTATTGTCTAGCTCTTACATACTGATCTAACCCATTTTTAATATTTTGTGTAGCACCACGAGCCGGCTTACCAGGAAAGATCTTAACCTGCGTCTGTCTGGAGTGAGAAAATCATGGCGACTCACTGACTCGGCTTCTTTCTTCCAACATTCTGTTCTGTTTACTCCACCCACCTAAGGGTTGGTCTATCAAATGGGCCTAGGCAGTTTTTTTATTAATTAACCTAGGTCCCCCGAGGATATTTTTTACTTATAAAGATTGCGGGCGCGCTCCCAGCTGGCCCTTCTGCTTTCCTGTTCTCCGCTGGAACTTCGGTTCTGTGAGTTTTTCCCTAATTAAAGCTAAATATTTTATTATAATTTCTGTCTGCTGTTCATTTACACCGCGACAGTCTTGTCTTCTGTGGGTTTCTCTGGTCCTGTGTAGTATTTGGCCATGGGTCTTTGCATCTGATCCCATCAGTTTTTGGGTGATGTCACCCTGATGGCAACTAGACTCGGCATCTGTCTATGAGTTCCAGAGAATACTGTTATGAATCATTTTATTGAGTTACCTTCACCTCCTGAAAGGGATGACTGATTTTATCAGTCTTTGGGAGATCCTGTCTCTGTTTCCTGTCCATTCAGACAATGTCTTGCTTGGGCTCCTGTTTGAGATGTGAGAAGGTAGAAGTCAGTCATCCATTGGCCACTCCCACAAGTTCTGTGCACATTGCTCCAGTAAGTATTGCAGGCAGGACAGATTTTAGGTTGAAGTATTTATGTCTGGTTTAATGTCTCAGTTCCACTGCTCATAGCCTTGCCTTTTTATTGAAGATGGCATTTTGGCTCTATATTCTCTTCCAAATGCCTCCAAAATGCATGTATTTCTCCCAGTACTCTCTCCCTCATCTCTCTAACCCACCCTCAGCAGATACTTCCTGACCCCATCCACTCCAAAGCCCAGTATATCCGCAAAATCTACTATCTTTGCTCTCCAGAAGAGGATCCAGGTGTTTCCCCTTGAGCCATTCCTATTACTGAGCTTCTCTGGGTCTGTAGATTGCAGCATGATTGCCTTTTATTTAATAGCTAGTGTCCACTTACAAGCAAGTACATACCATGATTGTCTTTCTTCATCTTGGTATCCTCACTCAGGATGATCACTTTTAAATCCATCTATTTGACAGAAAATGTCATGATATCATTCTTAATGGTTGAATAATAATACATTGTGTAAATTTACCTCATTTTCTTTATCCATTCTTCAGTTGATAGACATCTAGGTTGTTTCTAGGTTCTGCCTATTATGAATAAAGAGTCAATGAACATAGTTGAGCAAGTGTCCTTGTGGTAGGATGGAGAATCCCTTGGGTACATGCCCAAGAGTGATATAGCTAAGTCTTAAAGTAGATTGAGCCCAATCTTCTGAGGAACCACCATATTGATTTACAAAGTGACGGAGGCATTCCCCCAAGCAATGAAAGCATTTTCCCTTGGATAAACATCTTTACCACTATGAGCTTTTAGCTACCTTTTTGATCTTACCCATTCTGAGATGTTTAAAATGGAATCTCAAAATTGTTTTGATTTGCATTTCCTTGAAGGCTAAGGATGCTAAACCTTCCTCCCTCCCTCCCTCCCTCCCTCCCTCCCTCCCTCCCTCCCTCCCTCCCTCCCTCCCTCCCTTCTTTTTACTCCCTCCCTCCTTTCTTTCTTTCTTTCTTTCTTTCTTTCTTTCTTTCTTTCTTTCTTTCTTTCTTTCTTTCCTTCCCACTTGAGATTACTCTGTTGAGAAATCTTTCTTTAGACCTAGTCCTCACTTTTTAATAGGATTATTTGCTTTCATGAGTTCTTATATATTTTGTATTTATCTCTCTCTCTCAGATGTGTGGTAAGTGAACAGCTTTTCCCATTTTTCAGGTTGCTGCTGCGTCCTATTGAAAGTGTTCTTTGCCTTACAAGAACCT
Organism: Chionomys nivalis; assembly: GCF_950005125.1. NCBI lineage: Eukaryota > Metazoa > Chordata > Mammalia > Rodentia > Cricetidae > Chionomys > Chionomys nivalis. The sequence goes on along the minus strand of NC_080100.1, from coordinate 16,787,558 downwards.
TCAAAGTTTCATGAGATCAACTTATTTATTTTTATTCTTAGTGCCTCTGCTATTAGTATTCTGTTCAGGAAATTATCTTCTGTACAAATGAGTTAAAGGATATTCCCCACTTTCTCTTCTCTTAGGTTGAGTGTAAGGGGTTTATGTTTATGTCTTTGATCTACTTAAACTTGAGTTTTGTGGATAGTAATGGATATTAGCATGCATTCTTTCAAAGGCTTATATCTAGTTATTTATTGAAGATGCTGTTTTTATTTCATTGTATACTTCTGACTTCTTTATATTTATTTATATGCTATAAATCTGGATTCCATAGATGTGTATATTTATATCTGGGTCTTTGGTTCTGTTCCATTGAACAACCAGTTTTAATGCAAATAGCATGTGGTTTTTATTACTATAGCTCTGTAGGACATCAAGAAATAGGGATGGTGATACCTCCAGATGTTTTACTATTATTCAGGATTGCTTTAGCTAGTGTGGATTTTTTGTTTTTTCCATATGAAATTGAATCCTGTCACTTCAAGGTCTGTAAAGAAGTGGGAACTGTTGAATCTGTAGTTTGATTTTGACAGGATCATCAATTTTTCTATGTTAATTCCATCCATCCATAAGCGTTGGAGATATTTCCATATATTGATATTTTTTGAAGTTTTTGTTGTACAATCTTTCATTTGATTGGGTAGAGTTACCCCATGTTATTTTATGCTATTTGTGCATGGTGTTGTTTCCCTGATTTCTTTCTGCCGTTCCTAGATAGAATGGCTTTTATTTTTTGAATTAACCAAGTGTGTAGTCACTTCAGTAAAGTTATTTATCAACTGAAAGAGTTCCCTGGTAGTGTTTTGTGGGTCAGTTATGTATAATATTTTATCAATTGTAAATAATGATACTTTGACTTCTTCCTTTTGAATTTGAATGCCCTTGATCTCCTTTTATATCTTTAGCTTGAATGCCAAGTACTATATTGAATAGATAAGGAGAGACCAGGCAGTCTTGTCTTTCTGATTTAGTGGAATTGCTTTGAGCTTCTATCCATTAAATTTGATGTTTTCTATAAGCTTTCTTTAAATTGTCTTTATTATGTTTAGGTATGTTCCTTGTAACCTTAATCTCTCCCAAATTTCATCATGAAAGTTGTTAAAGTTTGTCAAAGCCTTTATCAACATAAATTTAGATGAACATTTTGTTTATTTTTGTTGTGTTTTCCTTCAGTTTGTTTATATGGTGGGTTACATTGATTGACTTTCTTATATAGAACCATTCCTGAAACTCTTGGATGAAGACTACTTGATCAGGATGAATGAATGCTTGATGTGTTATTGGATTTAGTTTGTGAGTATTTTTGCATTTATATTCATGAGGAACACTGGTCTGTAATTTTCTTTCCTGTTAAGTCTTTATTTAGTTTGGGTATAAAAGTGACTGTGGCAATGTTCATGTAAAGAACTTAGCAATTTTTCTTCTATTGTTTTTAATAATTTGAGGGTGGCTGGCTTTAGCTCTTTTCTGAAAATCTGACAGAATTCTACAATAAAACTATATGACCGTGCTCTTTGTTTTGTGAGAAGACTTTTAATGACAGCTTTTAGGTTTTTATCAGTTGTAGGTTTACTTAAACTGTTTATCTCACCATTATTTAACATTGGTGAGTGTTATCTGTCTAAAAAAATTATCCATTTATTTTGATTTGTAAACTATAGGCTTTTAAAGTATGACCTAATGATTCTTTGACTTTCCTTGGTGTCTGTTGTTATGCCCTCATTTTCATTTTTTACGTTGTTAATTTGGATATTTTCTTTGTGTCTTTTAGTTAGTTTGGATAAAAGTTGGTTTAGGTTGTTGATTTTCTCAAAGAAACCACTTCTTGTTTCATTGATTGTTGGAGAAAAATTGTTCATACAGTCATTCCTTTGTGCCAATAAAGTCACCTTGAATGTAAAGAAGAAGTCCCTGAACGTAATCAGTTAAATCAGATATCTCACTAAAAGATATACATAAGCACCAAGTCCTGCATAGAGATACACTCCTACCAGTCACATCACCCAAGGCATACCTCAGGTGAACTATTTAATAGACTCTCAGATAAATGCAGTGGAATTGATAGAAGTGGCTCCTACCACCCAGCTACATGGAAGAGCAGCCGACGATCCAGGCTCCCCTAATAAGGCGTTTTACCACCTTTCCAACTGCCTGAAAGTCATGGAGTAAGTGCCAGGTTCCCAACTATCAAGAATCATCATCTGTCCTGGGCTGGTCCTTTTTTGATGAGGGAGACTTTGAGTCTTGGTCCCTACCATTTGTAACTATAGCATCCGTGTCAGGATTTTGAAGGTATCTTTATTTTAGGAAGTTATTTGTTACCTATCAGGATTGAGAAGATGTTCACATCTCAGGTATATTGACATTTGACACCATTTCATCAAAAATAACCATTAAAGCGTCTGTGAATTTCTTCTGTCTTGTAAAAGGATAAGAGCCAAAGACAATATTATTAAAATGAAAAGTAATCCATTTGTATTTTCTTTTCTTATGCTTTTAAGTTATAGGCAAATATGAAGAGTTTTATATATACCTACAAATGACATAGCCAGCCCCCAACTTAGCCAATACAGCTAAAGTCATTTCCTTACTCTTGCTAACTTTTCCATATTCTTCCATTTTACTGCAATGCTACTTCCTAACTGAAAATCCTTAGGTGCTTCACTGTTCTTAATAGTTTTTCAGGTAGCTGCGTATATTTGCCCATTGCTAGTAATGAAACTAGAATGAACAACAAAAAGAAGCAAATCCCTAGGGGGTCTGGCTTGTGATTTTCTCCAATGAATTCTGAGAAAATAAATACTTGTAAGGCACTTTTCTGTTTAGGAGTCTCTAAAGCTTTCAATTCTAGCCCTAGATTCTATTTTTGACTTCAATTTCCTGTTCTCCATGGCTTTTATTTAATCTGCTTTCAGTCTACTTTCTCCTACAGTAAACTAGAGGAAAACATCATCTATTTTCCATATTTGTCTGCCTTAAAGTAGACTTTTTCTACTTCTAAACTCATGTATACTATTTTTCTACTAGAGGGGAATACAAATAGGGAAAGAGATGGGAAAAGAAAGAATATAAATAACACTTCATGTAGGATTTTCTTTAGAGAAAAGATGTCAGAATAGAAATAGAATAAATAGATACATATTACTACAGTTTTGTACTTAAAGATCAGATATTTTAACTTTCATAGATACATAACAGATTTATCCAGATGTATTTTCTAAAGAGCATTTTCAAAAGAATTATGATAATTTGCATTTATTAAGATTTATTTATACAATCAAATTACTTTATACCTTTCAGTTTTGATCCATTTTTGAGTTTTGTCTTTGTTTAGAATATCTTAGGATATTTCTTTTCTCATTTTACTTACTGAAAATATAAACTTTTTCTCATTGGATAATTGTCATGCATATATTAAAGTCAATCTAATAGGTAAAGTAAATTTAAACCAACTACATTCTATTTAAATGTACATAACCTAATTTGAATCTCATCCTTGGTAATATCTCATATGGACCAATAAAGTACAAAGGAAATTTACATGATATATAATATCTACATGTCCATAAGTGTATATGTATTTTCTCTCCCTAATATTATATTTTTGTATCCTTTATATATATATATTTATATATATATATATATGTAAAACATATAAGGAGATAAGTACCTTCATAGACATGCTACATGTAAGTATCTTACACACATTTTCATAATTGTTCTTACATATAATAAAATATATTTATTCATTTATCTTCATGTAGATAGTTATGATAAAGATAATGAAAGTATAAAAATTAACCAAGGGAGGAGAAACTTAGTTCAATCAATAAAACTTCAGAAAATAAATTTTTCATTAAGACTTCATAGAAAAATATTATTTCCTGCTGTCTGTCACATCTGTCATCTAGAAGGACAGATGTTGAAATGAGTACTTAGGATGAAATAAGTAACAATAGTTTAAATTTAACCTTTTTTCTCAAATTTATTCATTTTATGTTTTCTTGGAAAATCATATTTTTCCATAATTCTTCTAACAAATCTAAATTTCTGTTCTAGATCATGATTTAGGTAAGAGTACTGGTTGCTCATGCAGAGGACAAAATTTGGTCCTAGCATCTATTACAGCTGGTCTACAACTACCTGCTACTAAAGAGCCAAGCAATTCATTATTTTCTTCTGGACTCACTGAGTACTTGCACTCACATGTGAACATACTGCCTCCAATATATGCATAAATAAAAAGCAATAATACATTTAGAATTCATATTTTATAAAATGTATGATGTTAATTCAAAGTTAATAGTACTATTTAGGCACTCCTATACTTTATAACTTGGCTAACCATGAACACATATCAACTTTTCTTCTTTGCTTTGTTTAGTAAAGCAGTGGATTATGGAAATATCTGCTCCAGCTATCATTGCTTACAGAGGATTTATTGGATGTACCTAGCCATCAATCTTTAAATTTAATTGAAGATTTCTTGATAAAGTGAAAAGTCAATAGTGGAAAATGAAGTGCTGTTTTTCTGAGAATTTGCTAGCACCATAAATGAACATGTCATTGAGAATTACACTTTTGAAAACTTCTTCATGTTCTCCCTTTTCACAGGAAATGTTTCTAATTTAAAATGACATTTTTTAAAAATTTTTTTTGTAAATTTTTATTAAATTAACATGACATTTTAATACAACTTTCCTTGAAGAGAATATCATAAGGTTTTCTCATTAGTCTTACTTAGGCAAAATATTTGAGTAATTTTTGGAATTTTCAGAAAATGAAACATAAATGCTAAATATTGTAACATTTTAGTAAACACTTTATTAGCATTAATATAATAAAGCTATCTTCTAAAAATATGTTTTCATGACTACAGTCTGCTTGCTGGAATAAGGACTCAGCATCAATTCTCTAAAAATGTATGTTTCCTTGTCACCAAAAATACCATTATGCTTTTCTCAATGCAGATTATTTTCATTTCTTTCAAACGTGAAATAAAAGAAAAATGTAACAGAAATGATCCAATGCATATGTTTGCTAAAACATTCAAGGCTAGTTTTTTTTTAATCTCTCCATATAAACATATATATATACATATATATGCATATACGCACATAAATTTGTATGTATAAAAGCATATACATGTATAAATGTAATGTACAATGAAAGTAAACACACAGAGATAGGTGGAAATTCAGGTAGGCAAGGCACTAGTAAGAAAAGAGAGAAGAAAGGAATATTTCTAGGTTCGGTCCCATGGCCAGATATAGTCAGAACCATTTTTTCCCTTAAGCTAGGTATGCTAATGTAACATAATTTGCAATACCTCAGAGCATATTTTATTCAAGAAATACTCCAAATAAGTAATGTTCTAAAGATTAAAATAAAAAATCAAGTATTTAATTACTCTTTCATGTTAGGGAAGTATAAGATTATAAAGCAGAAGGACACATACATTTTTTTCATGATTCTTTAATAACATTTCTTATTGTTTTATTTTGAGACTGAAAACACATGCATGATTGTTATTGTTAGCAACTTAGTCTCAGGTATCTGTGATCAGTATTACATATTTGGTTTTAGTAAACAGAATCAAAAAAATGAATGAGAAAAATGATTCGATGTCCAGTAATTATTACCATATATATTCACTTTTTTATTTTATTTTTTTGAAAAGAAAACTATCTTTTCTCATTTTACCATTCCAACTCCAGTTCCTACTTTATCTTCTCCTCCCACTCCCTCCACCTAACTCCACAATCAACTGCCTCCATCCACTCCTCAGAGAAGGTAAGGCACATTGCTTTGGGGAAGGTTCAAGTCCCTCCCCCACTATATCTAGGCTAAGAAATGTATCCATCCAAAGAGAATGTATTCCACAAAGCCATTACAAGCAGTAGGGATAAATCCTGGTGCCACTGCCCGTGGCCCTGTAGTCTGTCCCAGCCATACAACTGTCACCCACATTCAAAGGATCTAGTTTGTTCCTATGCTGGTTTCTTGCCTTTCTGGCTGCAGTTGGTGAGCTCTCATTACCTCAGATAAACTGTTTCAGTGGCTGTACCCATCATGGGCTTGACCGCTTTGCTCATATTCTCACTCCTCCCACTCTTCAACTGGACTTTCGGAGCTCAGTCCAGTTCTCCACTGTAGGTCTCTGCCTCTGTTTCCATCAGTTCCTGGATGAAGGTTCTATGATGACGTTTAAGATATTCATCAATCTGACTAAAGGGCAGAGTGAGTTCTGGCAACTTCTCCACTACTGCTTCTCCACTTAGCTGGAGTCATCCTTGTGGATTCCTGGGAATTTCGTATTCATCTTTTATAAAAACAAGTCTATTTACAGAATAAATATTGCTTCAACAAACCTGCTAATTCTTAGAAAATTAGAGGACTATGTTCTGTTCTCTGAAATTTATAGTTTCCATGGCAAGGGCCCTAGCAACTAAATAAAATAAAAGGAAAAAAATTGTATCATGACTGTGCTGAAATGTTATGCTGATGGAACAGGACACACACTCTTTGTTATAGCAACTCTTTGTAGCACAAATTTAGAGATACCCATCCGAAGTTCTGTTAGCAATGGCGATATATCTCTCCCGTAACCCACTGAATGATGCTCCTCAGCCAAACCTAGAGCAGCAATGGATTGATATGATCAAGATTAATTTATAAGATCCCTGTATTCCAGTTGTCATAAAAAGATGATCAATAATGAATATGATAAATCTTATATCTATCACTATTTTAATGTTAATTATAAATGCTGTATTTAATTGAACAACAAAAAGGAAATATCTCAGCTGGCCAGTTATTCTTACTTAGCCTCAGACATGGAAATAAATTCAAATTAGAATTTCTATACTTGTCACTGAATCAATTCAACAGAATAAATTGGGCATCATGATACATGTGGTTGAAGGAAAATATCAGTGTGTTTTGTGCAATACACTCACCTTTAACATTTATTATAACATACTTTATTGGTAACAGTTCTAACTCTGGTTACTTAGGTCTGCATAGTGTTAGAATTTCTAGCATGATCCATATTTGATATCCAGTTTTCATGATCACCCATTTAAGAGAATGACAGACTTAAATTGCTGGGTAGTTGTGGCACACACCTTTAATCCCAGTTCTCTGGAGGCAGAGGCAGGTGGATCTCTGTGAGTTTGAGACCAGCCTGGTCTACAAGAGCTAGTTCGAGAACAGGCTCCAAAGCTACAGAAACCCTGTCTTAAAAAACCAAGAAAAAAAAAAGAAGACAGACTTAAATTATTCCTATAAAATTTACTATCATGGATACATACTAATGATATTCAACATTATTGAATATTGAATGACATATTCAAATAATATAATAAAGGAAATACATATTGGTTTCTAGAAAGTAATGTCATTTTTGTAATGTTTCAATAACATCTTCAAAAAAAACCGCATTATGCATCGTATTGAAATTTGGCTAAAGATGAATAGCCTAGGGGTATACCTTTATCATGGTGATATTTGTCATTGTTCAATTGTTAATTCAAAATATGTGGCCTGCAATACATTTCTATGGATACATAATTAATTCTCTCAAAATTGAGTGGCTTCCCAAAACATATATTAACCGTAGACCTTTCTATGTGCCCGTGTTCTGTTCTGGCAAACTTGGTCCTCTGTTTCTGAGTCCATATTATAGTTGCAAATTTGATCTCTTTCCAGGCCATGCCATTCACAAGGAGGACTGACTCAAGAATGATGCACCTGCCAAGTAGTTACACATAACTACTCTTTTGGCAAGATTCAGATCCCAGTGGCAATTGTGCTGAGAACTTCATACTAGCTGTCAAAAAAAAAAAAAAAAAAAAAAAAAAAAAAAAAAAAAAAGAATCCCGTAGGCCTTTAACACAGAAGGAACAAAGTGCAGCCAGAAAAAAATCCAAAAAGCAAATTTGAAAAATCTAATTTGACACTTCCATCCCGTTAGGTCGGCTATGTTTCTCTTATTATGATCAGAAAGGTAGATTCTGCTGCCATGCTTGTTTTTATAAGTGCATTAGTACTAGGAAGTCAAAATAACCATGATCTAGCTAAGAAACTGCCTATCACAAGAATTTCCAAAATTTGACATGTAAACATATGCAATAATAATCAGTATAAAAAATAAAAAAATGCTATGAAATCTAGTAAGCATCTAATATATTCTTTCTGTGCTAACTTTCATAATACTAGAAATAAAAGAACCATTTATAAAAATAAGTTTAGATGTTAATGTAAATTTTTTTGGTTAGGTTTGGTTTTGGTTTTTGAAGACAGGGTTTCTCTGTAGCTTTGGAGCCTCTCCTGGAACTAGCTCTTGTAGACCAGGCTGGCCTCGACCTCAAAGAGATCCGCCCACCTCTGCCTCCCATGTGCTGGGATTAAAGGCATGCCACCTGGCTGTTAATGTAAATTTGAATGTTCACAGAATATATCACTGGTTTTCATAATATATATTTACAGATAATATGCATATATATAGAACAACAGTTTATGTATACAAGGATATGTACTGTGTTCCTTATTATATTTTCATATCTTCAAACGGTACTAGACCTTTTAGATTATTTTCTATGCTATGACCTATGAATATAATTCTTTTAAACTAGTTAATGAAATTATTCTTTTTACTTATTTGAAAGTATCATAGTTACACCTGGTTCTTTTATTTATTTATTTATTTATTTATTTGAGACAGGATTTCTTTATGTAGCATTGTAGTCTATCCTGGAACTTGCTCTGTAGACCAGATTGGTCTCGAATTCACAGAGATCTTCCAGCTTCTGCCTCCCTAGTGCTGGGATGTGCCACCACCACCTGGTTAAGCCTGGTTCTTATTGAATGACAATTTTGATTAGTTTAGACAGCATAATTACGAGGATATCTGGATGACAATCTCAACCTCACTATGAAATCAATGTCTTATCTGTTGTCTCCTGCCTCTAACTCCCAGTGCTGGGGTTTATGCTGTGCCGTCACACTATATTTATGATTGAAACTATGACTTTATACATGTGAAACAAGGACTATAGCAAATGAACTACATCTCGATCCCTCAGTAAAGAGGATGCCACTCCGACAAATGCCTAAAAATAGACATGTTTGAAAATATAAGATTTTCTTTCATTTGGAAATGTATTGCCAAATAGTTCTCAACAATGTTTTATCTATATGGTCCTCGGAAACATATAATGCGAAAGAAAACTCTTTCTACTAGACTCTTGCGAATATTGCAAATTTTACAGATATTTCGTACTTAGCAAAACTGATTAATAGGCCTAAGTTCCCAGTTAAATTTAATATTTTCTTTCATTTGGGGATTTATTTTTAGAATTTATTAAACATTAGTCAAAATGCTTAAACGTTTTATACTTCCTTTTCCAAACTGTTTACATTCTTCACTTCTTTTTCTTTTTACTTGGTGTTGATCTTTTTTGCTTATTTACAAGTATCTCAAAAAAATCTTTTCAGAAAGTGCTACTGCAATATTTCCAGTGTGTACCATGATATGTTGTTCCTTACCTGCCAAGCAGACATTTAAAATTTATGAACAATGAAAATTAGTAATGTCAGAACTGAATATTAATCCCCGAACAGCGGCTCTGGGCTAGCAGTCGGGCATGGAGGGTGGTTTGAGGACTTGGCTGTACTTTGAAATCCGGCTGGGAAGGTCAGCAGGCAGCCTCTAGCCTTCTGTCGGCTCTCTCAGCTCCTGGCTCCAGTGCCAGAGCAACAGCGAATTCAGTCATTGTCTTTGCAGAACAGCTCCTCATCAGTGACTGAGTCGTCAGCTTACATCTGACAGGCTACAGGACCACCTGCTCTGTGGTCTGAGTACTTGCCACATTTACAGACTTCTTCTGATACAGAATTCCATTCCTTCATAAGTGGAGCATTCTCCTTTCACTCCAGACTTCATCCCATCTGCTTCCCAGGAAGAAACAGGATAGACCAGAGTTTCTACAAACAATAATTTAAACCCTAATTCCTGACCATCGTGTCCTTTCTTTTAGCTGTTCAGTTTTTAGGTTACTGCAGTTGTATTGGACATAAGAATCATTCCTTATCCTGATACTGATGTTTGGCACCTTCATTTCTCCTTCATTTTCATTTTACCCTTCACTTTTAAACCTCCCTTATTTCCTACCACTCTTCTTTCTTTGTGTATATTTATGTATCATTTGGCTGAGATTTATCAAGTTTGCTTAATTAAAAATAAAGTTCATATTAGTTCTGGACAAGTTCCATCATTTATTTCTTAAGTATTCTTTACTATTTCTTAAAAATTTTTGTTCTTTAATTTGAACTTAAAATATTTCTATGTTTCATTTTAACTTCAAACTCATGTTTTCTATTGCTTTTAAACACAAACATACACAAACACAAACAAACATATTGTTACATATACACCTATCTACATAAGTTCACCCTATGTAATGTATATCATGTTACTTGAATGTCTGTTTCCAGGGCTGATGATTTGCTGTTCGATAACCAATTGTTTTCTGTGATCCTCCCTGGGGAAGATTGTTTCTTTCACTCCTCATCATCCGTTGGTTACCTAAAGCTCTTTATATAGGATTGGGACCTCCTTGGTTTTTACCATGTCCATGTTTATATGTCTATTTTTGTTTTCTTTCTTCAACTTCACCAACTTTTAATTAACACTTATTTTTCCCTTTGAAGGAAAGGAAGATTACAATAGCTAAAAAACTGTAACATCTGTTTTTCCAGTATGTTCTCTCCATTGAGTCAGGAAGATATATCTATGAAGTATCAGTAGGATAAGCAAGTGTTTCGCCTAGCAGCACCTTAAAAATGAATCATAGAAACAGGTGCATTTTAATTGCTGCAAGTTCAAGTAAACCTCAGTAAACACAGCTATTTTCAGAGTAGCCACTGCTAGAGAGATAGCCTAGATGGTTAGATCTTAAATAAATAAATAACAAAATAAAATAATCCAATTAAAGGATAAAGCAGGAAATAGAACATACTTGCATCTCCTTACTTGAAGCTGCTTGCCATTCTAAAGCATTACTTTGAGCTAGCTAGAAACTTGCTAAGAAAAAAAATATTTTGTAGGCATCACTGGTTTCTTGTGTTTCAGGTAATTTTCTTTTGATTCTTTGTACTACTCCACAACTGTATAGCAGTGTAATGTGCTTTTTCTAGTCTTTGTGGCAAATACCAGTGTCGTTAAATCTCCTTGTATTTGTGTGCTGTAAAATGCAATTTAAAAAGAGAACTGAGACACATGTTAAAAGAAAAATCACAAGAAAAACACCTCTTCTCAAAGATAATTAGAGGTAAAACACAACTACATCCGAGACATTCCAGATCTTATGCAGAATTACATTGTGTCTGGAATGTCAAGGTTCATTTAAGGTGTTCCCCAATTATACTAGCTTCTAATACACCTTCACCCATACCTCTAATTAGATATGAAGGATTCTTTGATGAGCAGCATTAAAGGACTAAATAAAGAAGGGAAAAGTGCTTCTCATGTTGTGCCCACAGATTTTGTGTACTCGGGTAGTTCTCATTGCTAGGCCAATTCCTGGGTAAAAGAAAGCGCTTCTGGTCATTAACAGGAGACTGACTTTTGATGAGAAATAAAGTTTTTGTTCTGGAACTAATAGAAAATCTTGATGGCCCTAGCGTTTCTACTTTCAGAATCAATAAAAGTAGTTTTAATAGCAAAGTAATGATAATAATATATTAACTAGATAAAAAACAGATCAAACTGGAAATTCACTTATTACTTCAGCACAAAAATTTTAATTTAAAACAGGAAGGCAAATTGCATTTCAACTGTATTTAATAATGTTTAAGCATTTAGCTTTTCTGGGTCAAAATAATTTTATATTAATGGTTTAAATATCAGTATCCATAAATAGCAATTTATTCAAAGTATATAATAGAGAAAATAATGGAGCACAGTGGCATTTTATTTAAAATTAATAGAAGTAATAATTAGATAGGATTTCATTTAATAGCATTGGTATTAGATATATAGGTAAATATATATTATGGGAAATGAGGGAGGAAGAAATATGGTTTTTGTGAAATGAATTAATGAAAAATGGACACATTTGGGCATACAAATATTTATACATATAAATGTATAAATAATGGAAAGATATAAAATATGTCTTATATAATCACTTTTAATTCATTTGATTTAAAGTGAAAATGGCTTAACTGAAATTTAATCACAGTCCAGCATCAACAGTGTAACAGAAACCAGAGCCCCCGAATCAGATCAATCATTCTTTCCAATGAATACTTACAAGGAAAGCTATGTAGACAAAAGGCTTTACTGTGTCACACACTGTGTGACACTACAGCTCCCATGATAAAATTTTCTGTTTGTTTTTCTCTTTTCCTTTTTATTATTTTCTCTTAAATTTTATTTTATTATGGCCGAGGTAGTAAGGCCATGTAGCAAGGTCAGGTTACAGATACAAATGCAGAGCGATGAATGGGATAGTGATGCTTGATATGAAAGACACAAAGAATAAATAAAAAAGATAGCTAAAATAGAAATATAAATCATACATGACCTAAATCCTTTCATATAAGCTGTCCATTTCCCTCAGTGTATGAACAGAAATGTTCTGGAACCAATTGAATACAGCCTTCAAACATTTCTACAGCTACATTTTCTTCATTGCTAGATTTAACTGTTCATTCATTTTCTCTGGGTATAAACATCCAGATTTTAAGTTTTTACAGTAATGGGATCATGTAGTGTATAGTATTAGTACTTTCTACGTCTGTTTGTGGTATGATTCACATATGTACACACTTTTCCTTTATTCAAAAAATATTTTCTTTTTATTTTATGGGTGTGATTTGCTTGTATGTCTTTCTACGTAACATCTTTATACCTATTGTCTGTAGAGGCCAGTAGAATATATTGGATTCCCTGGAAATAAGTTACATGTGGTTGTGAGTAGCCATGTGGGGCCCAGGAGCCACTTCCAAGTTCTACAAAAGAGTAGCAAATGTTCTTCACCGCTAGACCATAACTCCAACTCACTGCATTCATTTTTATGGTTGAATAGTATTGCATTATTTGTGTGTGCATTTTGGTGTCTACTACTCCTTTGGAAAACATTTGTCTTGCTTTACACTTTGTTTATACAAATTGTTTATAAACATTCATATATGAAATGCTGTTTGTATACTTTTTAGTAGGTATGTATTAATAGTTAGAATTGGTGGATTATAGTTATATTTTGCATAATAAATTAGAAAACTGAAAATATTTGTAAAATCAGCTTCACCATTTTAAGCTCCTATTAGTAGTATATGAAGTTCTTCATTATTGTACATTCAAATTAATATTTATTTTCTGACAATTTGATGCCCATAGTGTTAGTGGGTATAAAATATCATCTTATTGTGAATTTGTTTTGTATCTTCCTGATAAGTAGTCATGCTAAGTATTGTTGTTGTGCTTTTTATAATAAATATCCATGAACATCAATTGTTTTCTTTCTTCTCTCTTTACTATATTTTCTCTTCTGATATTTGGTGTATAAGAACATGTGTCCAACTAAGTGGATTCCAAAGGACAAACTTGTCCATCATTCCTCTCTATTAACTGTCTGCTTTGCTTTTCTGTGGTCAGATTTCTCATGGCTTGGTGAAGCAAATCAGGCAAGTTTGGTTGGCCAGCAAATGATAGTATCCTATCCGTCCCACTTTCCTTTTATTTGAAAATAAAAGTACTGGGTGCTATGCCTGTTTTTTTCTGAGTGTTCTGAAGGTTAAACTGAAGTCCTCATCACTACAAGAATAGTCTTTTACTATCTGAGCTATATTTCCTCCCTTGCTTTATAATTGGGCAGTGGAATGAATTCTTGATTCACTTAGCCCCCATAACCAAATATTATTACTCACAGTTCTTACAACTTATCATATTCCTTCATATCCAATGTTGAAACTGGGATGTAAACAATATTTTTTGTGACATTTATATTCATCCAGAGATAATTTACAGTGAACAGTCTAATGTTCTTTGGTTATATACAAACATTGTCAATCAGTAAAAGAATGTGAACATCATCAGATTACAGTGTCTATTGGAGAAACACCAAAATATGTTTAATGTTTCTTATACAACCCATCTCCAGATAAAAATCCTTTTCTTCTCCACAGAAATGAAGTAGAAGCCATGGAAATATCCACACACAGTCACACTGTTACTGGTCCCAATTATTTATTGAACAAATGACATTTAATGATGTGGGAGTCCCCTCTGTGTGCTGTGATTACCATTAATGAATAAAGAAACTGCCTTGGCCTGTTGATAGATAGAACTAAGGTAGGTGGGGAGGACTGGACTGAATGCTGGGAGAAAGAAGCGCAGAGTCAGAGAGACACGATGGAACCACCAGAATCAGACATGCCAAATCTTTTTCCTGTAGGCTACTGCCATGTGGCGATATACAGATTAATAGAAATGAGTTAAATTAAGATGTAAGAGTTAGCCAATAAGAAGCTAGAGCTAATGGGAAAATCAGTGTTTTAATTAATATAGTCTGTGTGATTATTTCGGTTCTGGGCGGCTAGAAAGAACAAATGTTCCTTCCTCGTACAATTTAATATTATTTTTTGTTTCTAAGTAAGATATTATTTAAAGACATTTTCTTGATTTTATGGAAAATAAACATTTGTAAAGCTGATAAATACGATTAACCTACTTGCTTGCTGTCATCAGTACTTCTTTCAGTGTCGCACCTAAGATCTCTTGCAGTTAAAGGTTATTAACATTTACATGTGATTTTTACCCTGAGTTCTTCTTGTATTTCTTATTATTACATGAGATATTTGAAATGCTTTACCCAGAAACTCCTCATAGTTTTGTTGTCAATATTCTTTGTAATATGTTAAATAACTTTTAGAACAATATATGTTAGTTAAAAATAAAATGTTTTAACAAACTTTGTTATTCTGCATTGCCTCTCTTAAAAATTTCTATTGAATCTTTCATGTTGTTTGAATATCTTATTTCATTGACTGGTTTTATAATCATCAGCTTTGAAAAGAGTTTCACTCTATTCTAGTACTTAATCTGTTTCCCTCTTTCTTACACACACACACACTACACAACGTAACGTTTGCAGATTTCTTAGAATGAATGTTCTGACTTTAATTGTGAGTCCAATTAAAAGATAAATTGGTTTGGGAAAAGGCAATCTTTTTTGGAAGGCAACGACTTAATAGGTAAAGAACTTTATTAGCTCTCTTTGGGGTAATTCAGTGGAGTCATTTAATCTTATCATTTTCCTTATGGATAATCTTTTAATATTTATTCCATCTGCCCATTCACACATTTTCCTTCTGGATGAATTTTTAAATACTGATTCCATCTGCTCACTGAATGCACATCTGTAGGTCAATTGAAATTATAAGTTTCTCCTTAAGTCAGTTTGATGGCTTGCGTCTTTTTAGCATTAGTTCATTACACCTCTTATTCAGTTTGTGTGTAAAAGACACAGAGATTAAATAAAATATATCCATTGGTAATTTCATTTTCCATTCAAACAAGAAATATTTCTTCAAGTTTTTAGTTTTTCTTAGATAATTCAGAGCCAACATGTACCTTAGGTAATGAAAGATTTTAATTGTTATTATTAAAATAATTTTTGGAAACATTAATATATGTGATATACTTAGGAAGATCTCAACATAGTTTACAAATTAAGAGGGCATAAGTTATTTGAAAAAGATCATAAAATTTCCAAACTTTAAGACAAATACTGTCATCAGTCAAGAAGGAAGGGAGGCTCTAAAACCTCCACATTCTTCCAGATTCTGGGGGAATCAGTGTCTTTGTTTATTTTATGTTGAGCCCATCGGATTTCAAATCGTAGTTTCAAACCCATGTCACACTGAAGGTATGATTAATCTTTTGGGTTGGTTGTCACAAAGCCAAACATATAGATAAGAATTCATGAAAGAAATTTGAGGAAAGCTGGAGGAATGACAAGAATTGTAGAGTTGGGAAGGGAGAGTGGCAAGTATAAGAATTTTATACATAGGAAATTTTTTTAAAAAGTGAAAAATTGCTAATGATAAAAAACATGAAAACTCAACCTGACCCAGCTATACCTTTGAACAGGTAGAAAATATTTAAATATACATTAAAACTAAACAAAAACTTTCAAATTAAGTACTGGACAAATAAGGTAGCTCAATAGATAAAGGTTCTTGTTTCACAAGCATGGTGACCTAAATTGACTTTTCATCTCACAATGTCACATATATTATATTAGTGAATGGTCATGTCTGTTTAAGTTTAAAAAGAAGCAGGCTTTCTAGAAGCAAAATTTCTTCCTGCCCTGCAAAATACATGACCCACTTCATACCCATCTATGTTTATTTCAAAGCAAGTTTCCCAATTCTGTGATAGTGTGGGGATTCTTTAGTGAAATGGTTCACTCAATGACATATTTGGGTCCTATGTGGATACCTGTGTTTAGATGACCAGAATTAAAATTAGAAAGTTAGTCAGAGCAGTCTATTCCAGAATTCCAAGTCAAAGGAAGTAAAGTTTTGAGTGTTCCTAATCAGTTAACTTTTGTTTCAGTAAGTGATCCTGTGTCCAAAAAAAAAAAAAAAAAAAAAAAAAATGATGGCGAGAGGACAGCCACCAGACAAAGATTTCTGTTTTCCAAAATACATACAGAGTCATGAATATAAACACACACATCATTTTCATCACATATTTGTACACCTAAACTAAAACATAAATTCTTTGTCATGATTCATAAATTAAGCAGTTATGGGGAAAATGTTATATTTTAAAATATCTAGAAAAATTTTCAAGAACTTTTACTTTATCTTAAAAGATAAATAAAGTAGGTTCTGCATTTTATGAGAGTTGGTTCATACTTAAATATTTGGTTTTTGAAAATTTGCCCAAAATGTGTCTGTTTTAGCTCTTTAGATTGTAGATTGACAGGAAAAATACTCTATAAACATTTTAATGCTTCCTTGAAAATTTTTAAAAAATAACAAACTTGAATTTATTCCAATTTATCTCATGACAAGTTCTCTATTTCAACGGATGGCTATCTCATGTTCTCATCATAAAAATGAAGAAAGCAATTCTTCTGAGGTGAAGCAAAGGCTCCATACAAGGATGGGAGCTATTTGCTTGATATATTTCAAAAGATTAAAGAAACACTTAGTAAACCCTGGCCTGATTTTCTTTTACATAAAATGTTATTTATAACATAGCATCATGAATTATTTACGAGTGCTGGAGTCACTTACTGCCGAAGTAAACAGAATTGATGATGACCTTCAGTTCACTCTACTGCAGAGAAAGCAATTCTTTCATTACATTTACACTAGAGAATAAAAGAAGCCTTTGCCTCGTGAACACTCGCTGCCTCAGCCTTCATTCCCTTTACACATCATAGACTTGAAATTATATTTATATTTACACAGATTGCTTAAAAATAAACAACAAAAATACAACTGAGAATTATCACAAAATGCATTTGTTAGATGGCTCTCCATATTATCTTCTGTATATCATTTTCTAAGATACATAAAGTCTGCAGAGTTTAAAATAAACGTTAGATGAATGTTTATGTACTGCTACTACTAGTAATTATTTTGGAGTTGCTCCTTGTCTAGGATAAAAGGTGGAAAGAAAAGCAAATCATGAATTTATGTTCAATATATTATCTTTAGTAAAACCATACATTTTCCTTACTAGTATGAAATATTGTCAGGAGAAGACCCTTTATACCATAAACATTAAATAATAAACTAATACTATTTATATAATAAATACTATAATTTTACATGCTTTATTTTTCAAGAGAAGGTTTTGATGTGTTGGAGACTGTCCTGGCAGTACCTCTTGTAGACCAGGCTGGCCTCAAATTCAGAGATCCACCTGCCTCTGCCTCCCGAGTGCTGGGATTAAAGGCTTGTTCCATCAGCGCCCGGCATGTGCTTCCTTTTTGTTCCTTATTTGACTGTAACTCAAGTTACTCAATTTTATTGAAAATAGTTTTTAAGAAAAAGAATAGGATCAAACTTTCACATCTCTATGTTTACATATTTCATAATATTCTGATAGAAAAAGTTGGGAGGAGTTGAGACAGAAAATCATGGTCTTATATATAATATAAGGGATCTTAAATATTCACTAAAATA
Source organism: Chionomys nivalis (assembly GCF_950005125.1). NCBI lineage: Eukaryota > Metazoa > Chordata > Mammalia > Rodentia > Cricetidae > Chionomys > Chionomys nivalis. The sequence continues at coordinate 16,769,303 of NC_080100.1, read as the reverse complement.
AAATACTATAAAATAACTTATGAATATTTAAATTAAAATGATGAGTATTTTGTTTTAATTAAATTAATTAATTAATTTTACAACCTGACAGCAGTTTCCTCTTCTTTTCCTCCTCCCGTTATCTACTCCCTACTCCCTTCTGCCTTCCCCCAAATTCTTTCCTCTTCTGTTTCTGTTAAGAAGGGAGAGGCATCCCATGCATATCAGCAAACGCTGACATATCAAGTTGCTGTAAGACTAAGCAACTCTTCTTGTATTTTGGCAAACCTGTTTGAGGAATATGTTTCCAGAGGAAGACAAAACATTAGGGACAGGCCCTACTCCCATTCTTAGGAGTTACACAACTAGACAAACAACAAAACTCTCACATATACGTAGACCCATCCAGGCTTCCTGGTTGTTGGATCAGACTCTGTTCCTATGAGCCAGCTTAGCTGATTCTGTGGGTGCCGCGCACCGCACCCCGGTGTCAGCGCTCGGTGCGCTGTCACCCAGTTCCCGAGCTTAGGGCAAGGGGCTGGAGGTTAAAATACACAGACACACACAGACAACACCGGTCATCCTTGAATTCCCCAAGAATGCCCCCTTTATTGTGTTCAGGGGCAGATTATATAGAGATAGCCACGCCCCAGCCAAACCCACCAGAAACCACTCTCCTGCCATCAGAAACTCCTGAAGGTCTCCTGCTCAGAGCAGCTGTAGGCACTCAGATCACGGGATTACAAGAAATTCAGGATTTGCGGTCTCACTGCTCCCAACATGTGGGTGTTCTTGTGATGTCCTTGACCCCTCTGGCTCCTATTATCTTTCCTCCCTCTCCTCCACAGAATCCCTTATCTTAGCCTAGTGTTTGGATGTGGGTGTCTGCATTGGTTTTTAGTAGTTACTCGATGAAGACTCTCCGATGACAACTGAGGTAGTCACCCCTCTGATCAAGAAGATGGCCATTTCAGCCTACATATCCATTATTGCTAAGGGTTTTAGCTAGGGTAATCATCGTAGATTTGTGGGAATCTCTCTTATGTCAGGTTTAATCTGACCCTCTCCAAAAGCTCCTCTTTCCTGTCATCTCTTTCAATACTATCTTCTCTCCAATCTGATCCCTCGAGTTCTTATCTCCACATGAAAAAAACCCACCCAGAATGTCTCTTCCATTTACCCTTCTTTAAGGAGCTCCATACATCCTGACTTGAGCCCTCCTTACCTAGCTTCTTGGGGTCTATGGTTATCCTTTACTTTGCAGCTAATATCCACTGATGCCTTGACTAAGTGCATGCCTTGATTGTTATCCTGGGTCTTGGTTATCATGCTGAGTATGATTTTTTTTTCTAGTACCGTTTGCCTTCAAATTTCCTGATGTCATTGTTTCTACAGCTTTAATACTTTCACATTAAGCAATATAAGCATCAATTCCCTCTCAATATGTACTGTTTCCATTTCATGCTGTAATATTTCCCATTCTCAATTCTCTAACAAACAGCACTATAAGATTATGAATGTTCTTATGATTACTTAATCTCAGGGAGTTTAGAAATTGAGTGCAAACTATATTGCTTAGCCTTTTACCTGTCTCAAGTCTCCATCCTTCTGTAGCTGCTGAGAATAATAGTTTAGTGATTAGCTTGTTATAAAGATTAATATTGTTCTATATTGTGAAGTTATTTAAGTTATCTCTTATTTTTTATAAATTAATATTGTTTGAATTTTATATGAATTATATTAGGAGAATTATATGTATATTAATATTCTATTAACATAAGATAATATCTCCTTGTCTTAGTGAATTACTTTCCCAACAATCTTTAAGACATTGATGAATTTAACAATTAAATTGTTTTTATTATTATTATTTTATTATTTCATTGTGTACACTAGGATTTCTTACAACCATTCTCACCAGATTTCTCATCTTGCTCCCAGATGTTAATGTAATACCTATTGTAAAATCATCAGAGAAACCTGTGAAATCTTTGTTACTGAGTGTGTTTCTGCATGCATATGTGTGGGAGAGAAAGAGAGAGAAAGACTGTGCTGTTTTCTTCTCTCTCTCTCTCTCTCTCTCTCTCTCTCTCTTTCTTTTTCTTTTCTTTTGAGATAGGTACTTTCCAATTCACAAGGAAATGAGTAAAAACTCAAAAATATTTATGAATAACTTATTTCCTTAGCATTCATTTTTCTTTGATTTCAGTTTTTCTGTTGTTGGATTCTGATGAACAATCATAATAACATTCTTATTTCAAGTGTGTAAGGGAAAACTTTTTTGAACAATAGCCTCATAACAAAAGACATACATAACAAATACATACTAATACTCAATATTAATAAAAAGCAACTTGATCTCTATTATTAAGCATTGAATGTAAAAATCATTATACATGTATTATTGGAAAGTAAAATAGTCTTGCATTTTTGGGCATGGCGAACAATGAAGGCTGATGAGAAGCCAAGGACAATGGCACTAGGTTTCGATCCTAATACATGAACTGGCTTTGTGGGCGCTTAGCCTGTTTAGACGCTCACCTTCCTGGACATAGATAGAAGACCTTCGTCTTCCCGCAGGGCAGAGAATTTGGACTGCTCTTCAGTATCGAGAGGGAGGGGGAATGGTGTGGGGGGAGGAGAAGAGGTGTGGGGATAGGGGGAGGGGACTGGGGGGAGGGGGCAATATTTGGGAGGAGGGGAGGGAAATGGGAAACGAGGAGCAGGTGGAAATTTTAATTAAAAAAGAATAAAAATTAAAATAAAAAATAAAAAAAATAGTCTTGCATTCAACCAGATACAAACAAATATCATAAAGTTATAATAATTATCAATTTAGTGGTTAGTGCTCATCACCTTATATTTCTTTTCGTTAGCCAGCTAATTTTGTGTTCTTCACAAGATGATTTGTAGGGTAGAATTAATTTTGATTGTAACTTTGCTTAAGTATAATTATGTTTTTGAGAAAAATAAAGATAATGCTACATTACAAGTTACATGATAAATTGTTTTGGTTAGGATTTCTGTTGCTATGAATAGACATCCTGACTACAGCAACTTCTGTAAAGAAAAATATTCAATTGAACCCGGCTTATAGTTTCACTGGTTTTTGTTCATTATTATGATCATGTGAAACACAGCAGCGTGCAGGCAGACATAGTGATGGAAAAGAAGTTGATAGTTCTACATCCTAATAAGCAAGCAGCAGGAATTGATCTGCCTTTAACTGCAGAGATCTCAAATCCAAACTCCTGGTGACACACTTCCTCCTACAAAACCACACCTACACCAACAAAACCACACCTCCTAATAGTGATACTCCTGATGAACCAGGCATTCAAACACTTAAGTCTATGGGGGTCACTCCTATTCAAACCACCACATTCTAGTCCCTGGGCCCCACAGGCTTGTAGCCACAACATAATGTAGAAATGGATTCAGACCAATTTCCAATGTGCATATAATGTATAATAATCAACCCTGTTTAAAAGTTCAAAATCTCTTCTTAAACTTATAGAGTCTCTTAACTATAAAATCAGGATGCAAGAGTAGATTACAGATCACATACTTCTAAACCACAGTGACACAGGATAAACATTACTGCTCCAAATGGTAGAAAAAGGAGCATGAGGAAATCCTGAACCAAAACAATGTTGAAAACCAGTTGGGCACACTCAAAACTGCATCTCCATGTCTGGTGTCAAATCCTTCATGTCTCCAACACTTTCCAACTTTGTTAAGAACGCACTTCTTTTTCATGTGTTTATCTGTCTCTCTTCCTCAACAGCTCTCCTATGACTCTGACACTAACAACATCTTGGAATCACCAACTCAATCCAGACTTTACATACAGTGGCCTCTCTGGAACTTCACATACGAACACCCATCACACATCTGGCCTCAGAAACATTCCGTAGTCATAACTTCAGGGTCCCTTCATTTTCTATCTTCTATCCTCTGAAGATAGAATCATGATGCTGAAGCTGCCAAGTTTTTAAGCCAATACTCCACAGTTAAAGGTTACCTTCATCACCACTATCTCCCTTGCTTCTAGCAGTATGGCCCATAAATCCACCATTAAAGCATTCAGCTGCTCTTCTAATTCAAAGTCCCCAAATGTGCATTCTTTCAAACAAAAGCACAGTCAGGCCTACCACAACAATCCCCCAGTTCCTGATAATAACATGTTGTGAGGAGAAACTATGTCCACATCAATTTTTATAAAGGAAAACATTTAATTGGGGCTGATTTATAGTTTCATAGGTTTAGTTTATTATCATTATGACAGGAAGTATGATAGCATTTAGATAGATATGGTGTCAGAGAAGGAACTGAAAGTTTTACATCTTGATCTGCCAGGAAGTGATTGAGCATGAGATTTTGAAACCTCAAAGTCCACTCCCTAGTGTCATGCATCCTCAAAGAAAGTCATTCCTACTCCTTCGAGGCCACACATTTTATAATATTATCCATATCAACCAAGCATGAGGGTCATGTGTCATTCCTATTCAAATTACCAAAATAATGAAGATGATTTTATGCTTCATATTATATAACAATTTCAGAGGAAATATTTAATGGAAGAAACATGCCTCTTTATTAAAACATCTGTAATAAATTTTATAAACACAATATCATCTCAGTATTATGATTATCACTGTGAACATTATTTAATAAAAAGGTAGCAATTATTTAAAGGGATACATATTCCTGTCTACTGTAGTAAACCTTAGCATGTCTAAACAGATGGAACTATTGATTGATATCTTTCTATAAAATTCTTTGTTAAAGGAAACAGATTCTTAGACATGGTATAAGTCGTCTTCATATCGAGACCCAATTGCTAAACAATTTTAATAAGGTTTCTTTGCAATATTGAGACATATTGATAGTATAAAACTAATTATATATACTCTCTGAGCAGAGTTGGTTACAGACCAGTTGTCTAGATATAAATTACTGATTACTTGGTCAGCAAAACTCTCCTCAATTGCATAGCGATGTCAGTAAACAGCAATTAGGCAGTAAAAAATTAAGTTAATTTAATTAAAAACAATATTATTTTTCAATGATTTTTTTTTCTTAATTTTCCAAACAAAAAGAAAATTGTTCAACTTGCATAACCTATTGTACTTAGAAAATTCAGCAGTGTGAAATATAGCAAATAAAAACTTATTGTTATGAATGATATCATTTTCTCCATAGTCATTAAAGATCCATCATACTGAGAAGCCTAATTATTTGATGAGAGGCATTGCCATTGCCTACTTCTACTCTCTAATTATGACATGTTTGCCTTTCCACTGGTAATGTAGGAATTAGTTTACCCAAGCAAGAAATCAATAATTCAAACTTATAATTAAATTGTGTTATAATGAGAAAATGCTTACATAAATGTGGATTTAATTTACTATTACTTTTCATTATTTATTTTCTAATTCATGCATAATTAAATATGCAAATTAAAATATCTAATATCGATGATGTTATAGTTTTATTAAAGTCAATAATGAAGTATAGAAGTGTTCAGCACAAATATGAATATGTAATAAATACAAAATTAATAAACAGAAAAATATTTATAAAATCTGTCATTCATTCCAGATCAGTGCAAGTTAAATGGGCATCTATTTTCTTTATTGGAGTATTGCAGATTTTAATGAGAGAGTCAATTCTTCATTTTTCATAGCAATGATGTTTACATATCAGTAAAAATTGGGCTACAAAATTTAAGGTACCAAATATACAAGGGTTATGCATGTATTATTGCTCTCCATTTAACAGTACCTTTTGATGACAGTTAATGAGAGTATGAGTGTGGATGATGTGAAAGTGTAACACTTAGACCATTGCAAATATTCATATGGTTAGTATGAAATCTGCACAACTCTCTCAGAATAAGGATGTACCTTTCTAGTATACAAACCAAAACTCATGTTGAGAAAATTGCAAGGGATAAAGAAGAAATATAGGTAATAATATGCTTTCTAAATGAAGACGTGTACAGCCTTGCTGTAAATTAACTGTATACAAAATACTGAAAAGTATGAATATCAACTGTTCTTTATTACAGCTTAAGAGTAAAAATATTTTAAAAGCTTGAAAAATCAATTGATAATACAAAATAAAGAGCAGTCACTTGATGAATCTCAATAACTGGTGGAAGATAGCCTTACTAAAAATTAACAACAAAAAATTGAAACGGGGATGCTGCCCTGTGTAGACCAGAATGACGAAATTATCTTTTGAGCCATTACACCTTGTCATAAGGCAGGCAACTGTGTTTAACCAAAAAGGTGCAAAAGGCACTGGAAGTTTTCTGTAGATGACATGATAATTTTAAAATGATTTGAGTGTACACAAATATAACAGCCAGAGTTAAATAGTAGGTTTTTTTTTTTTTTTTTTTTTTTTTATCTGTCTACTTTGGTTCTTAAAGATGACTTGTAGATCACTAATTTGGCTAAACTCACAAGCTAGAAGGCACCAGGTTCAGGGCTTTATCTGCATCTAAATGTTCTTCATGCATGTGTGGTACATCATCACTGCCTTGGCAAACCCATTTTTTCACTAATCTAGAAGAACTGATGATTTTTTTAACACTGCAAAATTTAAATAAAACATAGATATTTTGAGAAAATAAGTAAACTTGTACATTCAAATTCACACTCTCCATACATGAATACAAAATTAAATGAATTTGATGAGTTTGATGAAGTAACACTGATGTGTTTCAATATACCCAAGAACAAACTGTGGTGCTTTTCTACAATGTAATTTTAATAAATAAGATTGAAGTTATCAGAAATAATATGATTATATATTTATATTAATGAAACAAAATTATACATAGTGTCTCCAAAATTTGTTAGTAACAGCTAAATCAAATACAGTTATATAGTCTGCAGGCACAGGATAGAACATTTTAGAAGACAAGATATTTACTAGTGTAATAATATATGCAGTATTGAACAGATTAGTTAGCTACAATACATGAAGGAGCTACAGTTGAAATGACTTCACTCTTCAAAATAGGCTAGCAATTCTTTTGTTGGATTGAATCCTGAAGCTTGAAATAAGATATCGTCTGTGTTAGGCAAGTTATTTACATTTACATTTGAGACATAACTATAGCTCCAAAATCTAAGTAATTATATATTCATGAAGTACATAAAATTCCCAATAACCAGAAATACAATCATAGTAACAAGCAAATCAAACCAATATAAATGAAAATCTCACCATTTCATACAATAGGTACATTTTTTTTCTCTTGAGCTTCTCTCATCACTGTATCGTGTATGGTTACAACTTCACAGATGTGCAGAGTGAAAAGGTTCACAGTGCAATGTCTTATGGAGAGGAAAGTCAGGTTAGTGTAAGATTACTTCTAAAAAAAAGAAAGAAAGAAGGAAGGAAGGAAGGAAGGAAGGAAGGAAGGAAGGAAGGAAGAAAGAAAGAAAGAAAGAAAGAAAGAAAGAAAGAAAGAAAGAAAGAAAGAAAGAAAAGAGAAAACCAAAAATTTAGATATGGGCTCAGGGAACCAATGCCACTTTGCATAGTAGCAAGGGAAATAGAGTTCAGGAGAAATGAGAGGTTATGGAAAACTGAGTGCTAAAATCTTCTGGATGTCAAAAGCCCTCTAATGCTTCAATGTGACCTCAAGAAATTGGGGGTTATATAATCAATTTGAAATGTATGATGAAAATAATTTATGAACAAATTGAGCAATAATAAAGCCATGGTATCTTTCTCATTCAAAGCTTTGTCCCGTATGTGTCGGAAGTCATCTACAGGGAATGTAAGTGTTTTCTTGGGGCATAGTCTTATGCTGTGGCGGATTTGAAAATAAAAGCTTATAGTTCTTTCATCTTGCTGCATAATTATTTTCAGTTTTAAAGAAATTAAAATGTTTCTTATTTTCAACATTTCAGTTATTTTAATCTATTTTGTATATAATCAAAATAATTCATTCTCAACTGAGAAACAAGTATGTACATATGTTTGTGCATCTACATATATATGAATGTATATATATGTATGTATATATATAATTATATATATGTGTGTGTATATATATAATTTTTGCTCACTTTTCTATATTGACTATATGGTGTCAGTCCTAGACTTTCACCTATAATAAGAAAACATTAAACCAATGAGACATATCTCATATTCAGTCTTCAAAATATATTTTCTGTTTGTTTCTGAATACTGGTCTTCCTACATTCACTCCTTCTATGATCCAATGATCAGCTTGAATACCTTATCAGAATCCAAGCCTAATTGTGATACACGATTTTATTGTGTGTCTAAGTTGTAAATATGGATGGGAACAATTGATTAGTTATCAGAAAAGAGACTTGGAAAAAGTTCAAATTTTTATGTTGATTTTTATTTTGTAGTGAATTTGCTTAAATAATTAATGAAGCATAATAGCATCTAACATTCTCTGCTCTGTTTAATTTTATCTGTCTGACTCTCTGTCTGAGTCTCTCTTCCTCCCTCTAGAACTGTAAAAACGAAAAGATTTTGGCTATAAGGGTGTTGGAAAACAAACCTTGTTCTTCTGCAACAGAAGCATTTTATCTAAACCTCTGAGCCTTCTCTCCAGCTGCACCTTGTATATTTAACACACATTTGTATAAGGAGAAAAAAGTTTGCCTTTGTTAAGACAAGATAATAAAACTAACTACAGAACAATAGTTTTAATGATTATATAGGGCATAAAAGTATGCCTACTCATAGGAAAGAGTGATTCTGAAGTTGTAAGTTAAACTAGAAATATCAAAAAGAAAATATAATATTAACAATAGTATCAATGTGATCTTTATTATCTCCCTCTGAAAATACACAAATTTAGATTTTCCTTGTCATGATTATAAAATACCTTCATATATTTATTTAAAATATGGAAGGCTTTTATAATTTGTTTTGTCAAAAATGAGAAAAATGCACTGCATCATCAATGTTTCTTTTGCCATTGATGATACCTACATGGACCATTGATACAATTTGCAATTATCTTATAATTCTTTATGGTCTTCTAATGACTTTTTTTTTGCTTTTCTTTAATAACTATGGTTATATTGTCCTATTTGCTAGATTTGAAAGAGAAAATCAACATATATTGCCATTTGTAAATGTGTTTTGGTCAATATATTTCAAAAGATAAATCTAGTAAAAACTAAAATAATTAAATAGTAAATACAAATTAACATCAAACCTGCACTTGTCAGTTCTCAAACCTGCATCAAACAGAAAGACTAAAGACTTCTGTATTATTTAAAATGTTATTATTTAGTTAAACATTTTAAAGATAATGAGCAATTATTTAATATTTTTAATTTACTTACTCAATATGATAAAATATTAATAATTCAGATGAAATATGATAGTTATGAATATTATTTCCTTAATTTAAGATTTTTCTTTTTTTTATTGATTTTATTAAGCTCTACATTTTTCTCTGCTCCCTGTAATTTTAACTTCTTGAAGGTATTTATAATATAGTTAGAAAATAGAGAGATCAAAGCTTTTTTTCTTAAAATTGTTTTAGATAAATGTCACTCCTGAAGGTGTTCTTAATCCTTTCTTTTTCCAATGCAAGAAGCAGTATCACAGTCTCTGATACCCTTGAAGAGATTGGAATACTGGGAGCTTTTTAATTCGTGATTGCTTGTTTGAGAAAATTAATGCTAGTTTGTGAAATGAGTTAAGTTTGCAGGAACTGGGAGTAATAAATCATACAAAAGAGATTATTTTTACACAGTGACATGAGCACTCCTATCTTAAGTTTCTTTGTGAGACTCAGCCTCAATTTCTTTCCATAAATTGTTGACTTTTAATTTAATTGTTTTGGACCAGGATTTTTGGATTTTTGTAAAAGAAATGAGGATTAACTATTCCTTCTCCTAATTGACTTTTAAGTCACCTTTTCAGAGTATAGGGGTTGTACATGAGCAGTAAAATTTCATTAAGGGAAAACACCTTCTTCAAGAAAATAGAATTATAGAATCTATGACCTTCAAGGAAACCTTATCTTCCATTTGGCATATCAATGACCTGGTTAAGAAACGTCTCCTCAGTAAGGCCAGAACACCTTCATTAAGGCAGGTCCTATGCTAAACTTATAGTAAAAAAAAAAAGTTATCCCTTTAATAACATGAAATTTTCTGTTCTGGAATTACTTCTTCCACACCTTGCCTTCATTAACAGCTCAAGAGCTTTCTAAATCTTCTCCATTTTCTGAATCACTGAGAAAAAAATACAACTTTTGTCTCTTCTAAGTGTGTTTTCCCTAAAACTTGGGTTTCATTTAATATTGAAAGCTCTGCTCTCTGATGTGTGACTAGCCTCCATACCAGCTGAACAGAAACCTCCTAGTTATTATTTTCTTTTGTCTATATTTTTCCTTTGGATAGTGCTAAGATTTAAAGCTTCCTTGCTCTGGGAATTCCTTTTAAATTGTAGTAATAATCTTTATTATCGCTATAAAAATAAGTGGGCATGAATTCTTCATCTTCTGCTTTCTTCCTCACTTTGCCACCTTTCTGTCACATGCTTCAATGAGGTAATGCTATCTGCCAATTGTTGCACAATCTGGTGAAGAAGACAATTCCAGATGTAGTTGACATTGAATAATAGCTATCACAGTGACTATGTTCATCCCCTTGGTAGGGTGCTTAATTTCACAATGTCACATACAAAAATCAAATCAGTCCTATAACTGGAATTTTCTCTTTCTTCCTGATCTCACAGTTGCTTTTAAAATAACCATGAAAGGCTTATATTAATTTTAAAAGTTTGTCTGATGGCTCAAGTGTATTCGTAACTAGCCCTTAATTTTAAAATAACCTATTTTCACTATTCTGTATTTTACCATGAGGCTCATGACTTGTTATCACTTATTTTGCTTCTCTGGCAGCTGCTGGCATCTCCCTGATTCTGACTTCTTTCTCCCTTTATCTTTGATTGTATTTCCTGTGTGTGGCACTATTCTGCCTGGCTATTCGTCAAAAGAGATTCTTTAGTAACCAGTTATAATAAAACATATTTACACCATGCAGAGAGACATTCCACATCACAATTCAAAAAAAGATTGGGAATTGTTTTGTTAGAATGAATACTTTTGATAGAAAAAAACTTCTTACTCCAATCCTCTGGTAGCTGATATAAACAGAATGATCTAGGTAGGAGCATTCAGGCTAAATGGCCTGTTTTATATGAAATTGAGCAGCAAGAGATCTTGTCTCAAAAACAGAGAAAGGTGATGCTTTATCTTTGTACAACTGAGTTGGTCCTCTGATGTTGTGGGAAGCTGCAGGCTGTGTTCATGTCACCCAGCTCCTGTCCGTCTGGCTGGCTTATGTCCCAAAATAACAACACACAAACTGTATTCTTTTAAACACTGCCTGGCCCGTTTCTATTAATGTGTGTAGCACCCCGAGGTGCGCTTACCAGGAAGATTCTAGCCTATGTCCATCCTGGGTCAGAGCTTCATCGCATCTGCCCTGGGGAGCAGAGCTATAGCGTATGAGCTCACTTCCTCTTCCTCCCAGCATTCTGTTCTGTTTACTCCACCCACCTAAAGGCTGGCCAATCAAATGGGCCAAGACAGTTTCTTTATTAGCCAGTGACCTTCCTCCATCACTCTGACATCACATATAATTATTAGATAGGATTTCTGATTGCTGCAATTAAATATCATGACATTACAGATTTGCTCATAATCTTCTGGACTCCATAGGACTTGTCTCACAAGTCCAACACAGTAAGTGGTGTCATCCTTGGTGGTCATACCACAGTACTGTCATATCCACTGCAACTGGATTGTACCTTCACAAATAGCTTCATCTAGGCTCTCTTCTTCAATTTGGCCCTTCCATATGATGCTAAGTCTCAATTATTTTCCCTGACCCCTTTCAATAATTGTTCTTCTCCTTGAACTGAGACTACATATTCACCAATGCTTTATCCTATTTTTTGTGATTACCAACCTCAGCTTTTCACCATAACTCCTTAATGCCTTCGAAATCAGTTCCACCTGAGAAGTTAATATATTGCCTATTGCATTGTCCAAAACAAGGTATAGCCTTGGATGCCTCTGGTCATAGATTCTGTGTATTGGCACTGGGGAAATGAATATTTTTTCCTCAATGCTGCTCATCTCTTCTTTATCACTGTAGATTTTTATAGAATCAGCTGACCAAAAAAAAAAAAACCCAAAATTTATAATTTAAAATATCAAATAGCCCCAATAGAGTTTTAAGATGACTTTCAAACTTCCCTCTGAAACTTTAAAATTAAGGCCTTCATCATTTTCATTGTTCTCAGTACACCTGTATTCCAAGCTTCTTCAGAAGAGCCCAAATGGACTCTGAATACTCAATGATGCTTTTCCAGCCCAAAGTTCAGATGTTGCTATAATCCTCCCCACAAACATCATCATTTCTGCCAGAGGCATAACCCCTTCCTGGTAACAGTCTCTGTCATTGTTAAGTTTTTTTTTTTTTTTTTTTTTTTTTTTTTTTTTTTTTTTTTTTTTTTTTGCTATGATAAAAGAACATGGCCAAAAGCCATTTGTGAAAGAAAAGATTTCTTACCAATTACTCTTAGGTCACACTCAAGGACAATGATTTAAGGCAGAACATAGATTCAGACACTAAAGTTGAAACCATGGAAAAATGCTGCTCTTCATAGCTTACTTTGCCTACGTTCTTATACCACTGAGAACCTCCTGCCCAGGAATAAACCACCCACAATAGGTGGGCCTAATTAATCAATTACTTAAGATAATTTCACGCATTCTTGCATTCTTATGTATCTGGCAGAGGCATTTTCTCAGCTCAGTTCTCTTATTTCCAAATGATTCTAATGTGTGAAGCTGATGAAATAATACACATCACAGTGTGGAATACACATACCCACATTCATATGTATGAACATGAATACATACATATATACATATATGCATATACCCACACACTAAGTTAAAAAATACACCTTTTCTAGAAAAGAAATAGCTGCAACTTTATACTTGGTTATGATTTTTCCTTATCAAGCTACTAATATTTTGTCTGCTGATCATTTTGTCTTTTATTACCATAGACTTAAGGTTTATCAAATAATATCCATGTCACAACCTGCATCCTCTCCTGTTTTGAAATATCCTCTAGCACAGAAATTAGTGCAATACTTTTTATTTCAAACTCACACAAATCCTCAGGACATGGGAATAATGCAACCAAATTTTCTATTCCCTCATGATACCTTATGAGCCAGATATCCTTTGTCTGTATTTTTCTCAAGATGGAATCTCAGAGTTGTTTTGATTTGCATTCCTCTGATGGCTAAGGATGCTGAACATTTCCTTAAGTGTCTTTCAGCCATTTTGGATTCCTCTGTTGAGAGTTCTCTGTTTAGGTCTGTAGTCCACTTTTTTATTGGATTATTTGTTCTTTTGATCACCAATTTCTTGAGTTCTTTGTATATTTTGGGGATCAGCCATCTATCCAATGTAGAGTAGGTGAAAATCTTTTCCTATTCTGTAGGTTGCTGTTTTGGAAGGTGCTGCTCAGGTAAGCCCTCTTGCTTCTCCTGGCCCAGAACCATCAGCCCACTTTTCCTGATCAGGCTTTGGAGGATATCCATTTTCTGAGTCACACTGCTGTCAGACTGTCATGCTACGTTATCCTTCAGAATGATAACACCATTTTCTTTTAGGTAGACTCAGAAGTGGGAAAAAAATGCAAGGAGGTCCTTATCCACCGTAAGTGGGGCCAGATTGGTAGAAAAAAAATAAGATAAAATGGGGGCAGGAGGGAGGCAAGTTGGAAAGAAAGCAAAGCTAAGAGTCAAGAGACTGTCACCTGTATACACACACAAACACACACATTGTTTAATAGCTCGAATTGTTTTAGTTACAAGAGACTTTGAAAACTTGGTTAAAAATAAAAAGCCGGGCGGTGGTGGTGCACGCCTTTAATCCCAGCACTCGGGAGGCAGAGGCAGGCGGATCTCTGGAAGTTCGAGGCCAGCCTGGTCTACAAGAGCTAGTTCCGGGACAGGCACCAAAGCTACAGAGAAACCCTGTCTCGAAAAACCAAAATAAATAAATAAACAAGTCCTCTTTGGGGGGTTTTAATTCTTGACTTTTTATCACGGTGCTTTTACCATGTACCTAATAGGCCCAAGACACTACTGCCCCTCTGGAGAGCCATTTCATGTCCTTATACAACACAATCACTTTGTGTGTTACCACAATAAAATTCATTGCTGTTTTATTTTCTAAGGAAAGAAAAGCACAAAAGAGGAAGAATTTATCTGTCTCACGGTATGAGGGAACAGTCTATTTATGTTGCAGCAGGGGCTGGAGACAATCAGATTCCGAAGTCAGGGATCCTTGATTGACAGTGTTCACATTACTTTTTACTTTTCAGTCAGTCTAGGTTTCTGGCAAACGAACTAAAAATGTTTTGTTAACGTATATTCCTCACCATTAAACTAATGCAGAGAATTTCTAGAGCTCAGGTTCTTAGGATCCACTCAATATTCTACCACTAAACATCATAAAATCCATTTTTCTTAGACCTTTTGATAATTAACTGGAAGAGAAATAACAAAGAATTTGAATACATTAATAAAAAAATCTTAATCCAAAGGAACCAAGTATAAATTTCATATTTTGAAAACAAACAAACAAAATAAATCAACAAGTGAGTAAAAAATAAAGCAAAAAATAAAATCAACAACTCCAACAACCAAAAGCTATAATGGTCAAGAATGGTACTTGAGAGGAAGAGCATTGTCATAATCAAAAGAGACACTGTACTGCAAGCTAAAATATAAAGCAAATTTAATTGGGAAAATCATAAATTTTGATTATATAAGCATTAATTTCATGAATGTAGAGGGACCTAATTTTGAAGGGATAAGAAACATGGCTGCTGTTATGAAATAGTATATTTCAAAGAAAAACAAATATTATAAGATTCTATCCAGACATTTTGTTTCATTTCTTCTCTAATATATCAGAACACAAACATAAATATAATTTAGTGATTAGAGCACATTAGATTCTACTTAGTAGAGGTATTGCTGTTTTATCTTACTCTGAAATATCAAATATTTTATACTTTAATATTCAATTTTTATTACTTCTATTTCAATTTTGTTGCATTATCATAACTCATATTTTTATTGATTTTCAATTAGACATTGGTGTTTGTCCTCAAGAGAGTATGTATGTATGTATGTATGTATATATATATTGCACCTACATACACTGGCTTGCAGTCAATGGCCAACTAACTCCTCATAAGACCTGCTGTTCCTTTCTCTTCTGAGCTTCATAAACACTTCCACTTATTCTCAATTTGTTTTCTCTACTTATTCTCATTTTGTTTGTTTTTTACATGCCTAACTGAACTCAGAATCTCTCTGTAAATTTCTCATGTTAAACATTGTTGGAGAAATTCAGTAGTTTTTCTGCCTACATAATTCCAAAAGAACACAGTCTCTATATTTGAAATTGTAGAAAATTTTGAAAGTTTTAGAGAAATTATAAAATATTTGTATGCATCTTCCAAGGGAAAGAGTCCTTTTCTCTTTTAACTTATTTGTCCTTAACTTCTGAAAGAAGGAACATGATAATGAATAAATTGTGAGTCAAACATGCTATCCTAAGTGTGTGCTTGCGCTTGGAAAAATTCCAGCAACTTCGGAGACCAAATGTAATATTTCACCCAATGCTGTCCTTCTATAAGCATAAAATCTCTTTTACCTTTCACATCTGTACACCACACAAAAGAATAATGGCAGGGAGGAGGAAACAAATTGCTTTGCATTGACCCAAGCTTGATCTTTTGTTAGCCAACTCTCTGGGGTTCTCAACAGTGAATTGTTACCTTTAAGAACATTATCCTTCAAAATACTTCAACTGTCTTTTGTTACTTTTATTTCATTTCAGAAAAATGCATGACCCAACTGACAGTAATAAAACAAAATCTGTAAAATGATCAGTGCCTATTTGATCATAAGAAAAGATTCCATTAGCTGAATGCTGACTTGGGAGATATAATTTATCATTCATCTTGAAAGGTTAAAAACTGGCAATTTATATAAATGTGAACCAAGAAATATTTGTTGAGAAATTCATAACAAAATCCAATTCTACTTTCTCTGTACATGTTATCACAAATGAAAGAAAGATGTGATATATTTAAATGTCAACAGAATTGAAAAATATTCCTCAACTAAATTCAAGATATTTTATTTTTATTTATAATTTGAACTGTCATAAGGAAACATCATACCGATGCTTCCCTCTGAACATGAAGATGTTTTGAATTACAGCTTCTGTTTATTTCTTGCTTAAGAATTTTATTTTTCTTATATATTTGCTAAGTTAATGAGAATTTCACATATGCATTAAATGAAGTTTGATTATGTTCAGCCTAACCTTCCCCATAATTATTCCCAATGGATTCTCATATAAGAACAAGAAAGTTCTTTCTTTTCTTGTGACCCATGGAGTCCAATTAGTACTGATACCATATTACATTACATATTTGTGGGCACATGGCCATGCGCTAGATTATGGCTTTTAACCAGGGTTTTCTGTCTGAACCAAACCAATAAGATGGATGAGAATTTGTTAAGTTTCCTCTAATAGCTACAGCTGCTGAATTACACATCTGAAGCTCAAGCCTGATAGTAACAAGGTCTGGAGACTCAATGGCTCCATAAATGAAGTAGTAATACAATACCTATTTCTCACTGAGGACCATAACTGGTGCTCACTCAGTTTAAGATTCTTAAGCGATCCCAATTGACAATACAGATCTGGAAAATTCCTGGAGTGTTGAAGGTCAGTAGTCCGCTATAAATTCTCGGAAGTTGTTTCCTCTCAGTGAGGGAAGCAGTGACAGCAGCAGATCAACTGAGCAGCAAGCAAAAGATATATATATATATATATATATATATATATATATATATATATATATATATAGTCTTCTTTACAAAATAGTAATTTCTTTTTTGGCAGATTATTTTGCAATACCTTTAAAATAAGGTGTTAGCCCCTGTATTTTATGTTCTGGACAGTGAATCCAGCTCATTGTGATGACTAGCTACTCAATATCTTCAGTTTTAAAAGCAGTTTGCACTGAAATCACGAAATGATTATTTAAGCTAAGTAAGTATAATCATAGCAGTGATAAAATGTAAGAAACAAATAATGTCATGGAACGTGCTTAAGGCTCAATACTGTATTGTGATTCAGTGTCTGCAAGTGAATGTATTATTGCAATTGTCTGTTGGATAAATCCTTTATGATATTACATACTGTGTACTAAGTTGAAGTTCACTGAAAATGTTTATACTTCTTTTTCAATTATAAAATAATTCTACATGCTTATTACTAACTTAACTTATTACTAACGTAATATGCAAAATAATCTGTGGGATGAAATTAACCTCTCTGTCTCTTCCTCCAGCTTACCTTCCCATCCCTAACAAGCTACCTCCTTTCCAACATTTTCTTTCTCTTTTTTGTCATATATCTTCTATTTTCCTTTCTCCTGTTACCCTTCCTAAGATAGGGCTTCTCTAGTTTTCTGGCTTCTGCAGGTACTCAAATTTAACCACATAAATCAGTACACATAAAAGATCGCACTGAAAGCCATATTTCTTACCTAGAAGATCTTGTTCAGCACTCAGAAAATCTAAAAAGCCAGCTAAAACAGCAATGGGAAAAACAGACTGAACAACAAAATGAAAGTCAGTAATAGAATCAGATTCATATATAGCAAATTTTGAGTTTTCTCAAATAAAAATTTAAGCTGTCTATGATTATTGTATAAGAGTAATTATGAAAACTGGGAAAGATTCAATATCATGTTATTACATACATAAACTCAAAACATCTGTGGTCACCTATACAAGACCTGACAACACCGAGCCTGTAATAATTCCAGAACAGGGACACACCAAGCCACTATACCTAATTAAGGAGCTTCTGGAAGGTGGTGGCAACTGGGAAATAAGTAATCATTTGTTTTTTAGGAATGTGGCCCTGCTAGGACCTGGTAGGTCACACAATACATGGAATGGCCCTATGCTCATGAAATTACTGGCAGTGCTAACTGTTTTATATAAGATTCAAAAAGAGGTAATCATGCCGGGCGATGGTGGCGCACGCCTTTAATCCCAGCACTCGGGAGGCAGAGGCAGGCGGATCTCTTTGAGTTCGAGACCAGCCTGGTCTACAGAGCTAGTTCCAGGACAGGCTCCAAAACCACAGAGAAACCCTGTCTCGAAAAACCAAAAAAAAAAAAAAGAGGTAATCAAGCTAGGAGAGTGATGTGGGGTGTGGAGATTCAAGGATGTCTTTCAGGCATATACATATATATGAATGAAATAATAATGAAAGCTGGAGAGGTGGCTCAGAGGTTAAGAACACTGGCAGCTCTTCCAGAGGTCCCGAGTTCAATTCCCAGCAACCACATGGTGCCTCACAACCATCTGTAATGAGATCTAGTGCCCTCTACTGGCCTATAGGATATATGTAGGCAGAATATTGTTTATACAATAAATAAATAAATCTTAAAACAAATAAAAAAGAATGGGGAAGAGATAGAAAGGTTTGGAAGGAGGAATGGGAAGAAACAAAGGCATTGATACTATGATATAAAAATAATCATAAATAAATAAATAGGTTAGTAACATTTTTTATTTATTTGTAGAATGATGAAGTTTTTTTCTTTTTCTTTTATTTTTTTGCATGTGATGCTTGAGAATCTAAAGCTAAATTAATGTTGGATTATTTTTTTTAATTTAATAATAAGTGTCTTGAAAGAAGAAATGACTCCTAAACTACTTATGCCAAAATGCAGAGTGGAATTTTCAAACAAAATATAGTATTATCTTTGATTTTAAAGATAATCTTCCTATAAGCATTTCCTAAAATGCTTCTAAATTTGTTAAAATCTCTTTCACATAGAGTACCATCCCTTCACAAAATCTAAAATATCTATGTAAATTTGACTTGAAGTTTGAACAGTATCCACAGAAAAATGTAAAATTTTAAAGTCCTGCTTTTCTTCCAAATTTAAAAATAAGTAACATTTAATGGGTTCCCACCATGATATCAGCACTCTTCAGCTGCAATTAACTTTCACGAAATCTTACAAACTTTTCTTCTTTGCATTTCAGATAAAGAATTTCAGTAAGTAAAGCACTCAACATTGTAACTGTATATCACTATCTCAATGGTGAACTGTAAAAATCAAAATTATTTTTCTCTTAGCCATGTACATGTATGTTAGGTATTTAAGAGTTGCAATATTCATGAAATAACATTAACTTATTATTTATGGTATAAAATTAGTTTTATGTTATAGAGTTGTACTTGCATACATAAAATGGATCTTTTCCATAATGACTAATAAAACACATACACAGAAATCTCATTAAGTAAATTGTTCTTCCATTAATCTGTATTTATGTGTCTTACTTCATGAGAATCTTTCTATTTTGTATTTATTTAATTTCAAATATGAAAATAATTAAGACACTATGTTGTCAAGAAATAAAACTGGTACAATTCTGAAAATATGATAGCATATATATGTATATATGGATTCTAAAATGTAATGGATATCTTTAAGACACATGGAGGACATAGGAAAAGTGATAATGAAAGGTTTATGAAAAAGGCAGTTGTGCTAAGTTACAATTTTCAAAAATGTTTGTATCAAGGTTCTGCATACTTTTATCTGTTAAACATCAATATCTTCTAATTTTTAGTTCTTGTATTAAAATAACATATTCTATTCATATGGAAACCAAAATATATGGTTCAAGCACATATACAGAGTAACACATGGAGAGAGAGGAAATGTGTTTCTTAGTGGAACAGTTGGGAAATCCAGAAGAGAGGATCCATCTCTTTAATATTCTTAGTGAATTCTTTAAGACTCCTAGGTCAACTTTTCTTTCTCAACCTATCTAGATAAACTTCACTGAAAACCCTTCTAGAAATGGAGAAATCCCATCACTCATAGGGCTTTAGACGTACCACCTAAATTGTCCTTCTCAAATACCTTATTTTCTACAACTGACACAACCTGCTATCTGTGACTGATATATAATTTGATAGCACAAAAATCTAGACAATAGTTAGACTGTAAGTATTTTAAGACTGGGATATATGCTGTGACCTATATTCACTGTATAGCAAAATAATATTCACAGACAATATGGCACTTTATACCTGTGAATTAGCCTCCATGAGCTATTTTTCTGATAACAGAAACTTGATTTCATATAATGTTTACACGTCACAAATATTCTTTGGTTAGTTTTACCTTCTACATTGTAGCTTTCATTCTGTGTGTCTTGCATGTCATATAAAAAGTGTCAGGCTCTCTGAGCATGGCGGACAATGAAGGCTGATGAGAAGCCAAGGACAATGGCACTAGGTTTCGATCCTAATACATGAACTGGCTTTGTGGGAGCTTAGTCTGTTTAGACGCTCACCTTCCTGGACGTAGATAGAAGACCTTCGTCTTCCCGCAGGGCAGAGAATTTGGACTGCTCTTCAGTATCGAGAGGGAGGGGGAATGGTGTGAGGGGTGGAGAAGAGGAGTGGGGATAGGGGGAGTGGAGTGGGGGGAGGGGGCAATATTTGGGAGGAGGGGAGGGAAATGGGAAATGGGGAGCAGGTGGAAATTTTAATTAAAAAAGAATAATAATAATAAAAAAAGATCGAGGTCATTCTGATTTTGATGGTATCACTGTATCACCGGCAAGAAGCAGTGTGTAATCAGTCCCCAGCTTTCCAAAAATTCTGCAACTGGATTTACCATATCCTGTATTTGTGAGTGTATTTTCCACTTTTTCATAGCTTAATAAATCATTGTTACCTCTTAACAGAAAAAAAAAAGTGTCAGGCTGCCTTTAGCATACATAATCAGCATTTTCTGAATGAACTCTGTTCTATAGTTTTACTCATGAATACAAAAAAGAACATTCTACATGTTAACATAAGTAATAGTGAAGAAATTCAGAAGAAAAAAAATCTCCCACCATAAAGTTAAATAGAAGCTATTAAAATCCTTCAGAATCTCCTAATCACTACTTTTGTTCACATCTTCTCTCATTAATTAGCTCATTTATCCATTCTTTCATTGAAGAAAGGATGCCAGTGAAGAAAGGTGATTGATAGTATTCTGACTATAGTTGATAAAACAACAGAATAAGCAGAAAAAGAGGATAGATGACATATACAAATGCAGAGGTGTCGAACCCACTGCAAAGTATATACCTATAAACCATTTCCATGCCAATGCCTCAGAGAACACTGCTAAAAAGGGCACAGAAACGTTGCAAGCACCAGAGAATCAATGAGTGCGATGTTAGAATCTGTCTCCTAATAATATCAGAACATACACTGATACACTCTTACTGACATGGCTGCCAAAATGTCCTCAACACTGTACAAAGAATTATTGATAACTGAGGAAAGCTATCTGAAGGTGGAGAGGTGTCCTTCCAAAGGGAAGAGCATATGAATTGTTTGTCCAGTGACAAATGTTCAGGTGTAAAATAATACAAAACTCTTAACCATTTCTTATTACTGTATACTCCCCTGACAGTGATGATGATAAATATGTTGAATATACTCTAATTTTTTTATTTTTGTTTGCTCTTGTTAGAGTTTTTTTTTGCTTTCTTTTTCTAACAAAAATAATTTGTAAAAAAATACAGCAAATACAGAAAAATATAAAACCCTTTATAAATCAATAATTTTATTATATTCTATAATTATTTATACTACTAACAAAAAGGAGAATTTCTTTTTTGTTTTCACCTTGAATTCAAAATCTTCTTTCTGAACAAGTCAGTATTTTTAATTTGCTATTATCCTGGACATATTTTTATTTATCATATCATATATATAAATACTGTTTCATATATGATCTACTTTAGTTTTCCTTGTATTACATTTTCAGTCATTGTTATGATTTATTTGTTTTCTGTGAATTTTTTAATATTTAAATATCAGATCTAACTTGTAAATATAAAGCCTAGATATAACCATAATATTACTCCCTCTGCATTATTGATATCTCTTTCCATCATCTCTTCTTGTTTACATAAATCTCAATGTGTCTATCTACAGATGCATCTAGATAAATGTCTTTATTTTCCCCATTGATGGGGTTTGAGAGCAGTGTGTATAGGTTCCTAGGAAAGAGACACATATAGCTAATCCTCACTTTCTAATTTTTATGTTTTCAAACTCAAACAGCCTGAGATCCAAGTGACAGCTTGTATGATTGATCCTCAAGATCAAAACAATCTGGAATGTTTTTACAAATGCCATCATTTTTCTTGACAGTCCATATTGGAATAAAGCAAAAGCATTCTTATCTCATTGAAAAATGACGGGTGGATAAAGTGTTTAAATGTCTGAGATATGCATCAGAGTATACGTCCATTTCATTATGTGAAGGTTTCAATGTGCTTTCAATTCTAGTTTAAAATGACATTTCAGACCTACTATATTAGAGGACCCTCAAAGAGACATACATGGATCTAATTTACATGGGTAGTAGAAAAAGACAAGATCTCCCAAGTAAATTGGGAGCATGGGGACCTTGGAGGAGGGTTGAAGGGGAGGATATAGACAGGGAGGGAAGCAGAGAAAAATGTAGAGCTCAATAAAAATCAATAAAAACAAATACAATTACATTGCAGACCTACTATATTTGAAACTGGGAGAACAGTTAAGAAAGTAGCATAGAGCTGGGCGGTGGTGGCGCACGCCTTTAATCCCAGCACTCGGGAGGCAGAGGCAGGCGGATCTCTGTGAGTTCGAGACCAGCCTGGTCTACAAGAGCTAGTTCCGGGACAGGCACCAAAGCTACAGAGAAACCCTGCCTTGAAAAAAACCGAAAAAAAAAAAAAAAAAAAGAAAGAAAGAAAGAAAAGAAAGAAAGTAGCGTAGAAGAAGAAACAATGCCAAGACAAAACAATGCAGTGGGTAGCTTCGTATTGTATTGATTATGTGCTTTATATTACCCTGAAGAAAGTTTAATCTTAAGTTCATGGTGTGCATATTTGTTTGCATTGAAAGGCTTCTAATAATTATTACTAGCGACTGGTATTTTGAATGTGGCTGATGCTACTGCTGCTGCTGGTAGTTCTCCTGATGAGTCCTGGAATTCAATTGAAGAGTGTGTGGATTTTTGAACCTATATAGACCTATTAATATACATAGATAGTTATCAAGTTTGTTTGAGTTTTCAAACAGGTAAAATTTGCTTTTATTCAGAAACTATAATTATGAGTGATAAAATGTTTCCTAGAAAAACTATTTGATAATGCATGAGTTATTTTGTTATTGAAATAAATAAACTGATTAACAATTCTATTCAGGCCCATGTTTATTAAAATAAAAATATTGTAAATCACATCAACTACTTTTCCTTGTTTATGTGATATTAGTGTTGAGTTGTTCTTTGGTAGGTATTTTCATTTATTTGAAAATATTATTTAGGTGTGATTTGCTTCATAAACCTAAGTTGCTGCTATAATTACAAGCCTTTTGAAATAATGTTTCCAATCAGCACTCGAAAATTTGTTTTGGCTGTGTTTTCTTACCAATAACCACAAGTTTCTCAAGATTGAAAGAAAATGAACTATGATATCCAAATTGTAATTTCAAGTAAATCAAAACACTCTGAATAATACTAGTCAAAATGTCATTATAATGGCTTTATATTACAAGTACAGAGACAGTCTTTGAGAACAAGTAAAAGAGGTTTAATAATTCAAATTTTATTTTTATTCTTCCTGAATTATTGTGTTCAGTAATATCTATGAGATAAAAATATGAGTGTACTTTTTCCAAATTTTCTTATATATTAAGCTGAAATACATATATTTATAACTTTCCTAATTATATATGAAGACTTTACTAATTAAAATTTCTAATTACTAAAAGCAAACTCTAGTTACTAAAAAGTAGTGTATAATAATTATCACTAAAATAGAAATAAGCATATCATAAGTGAATTGGTTGGAATTAACATTATAAAGATAGAAACAACACAATAATAGCGTTGTTGCTTAGCGGTCTCATAAACAATTAATTGACCAAGAATATTTATCTGTCTTTAATCATTCAATGAAGTAATTTAACCAACGCTATTTTTCCACATAAACACCAAGGAACAACTTCTGTATTATTACGTTATTTACAGCAAATTCCATTCACTGTATGAGAAATAATTGATCAGTCTATGAAAGAAAATAATAAATGCTTACAACTCCCATGTCATACTCTGAATTTCCTCACATCATTCTATATCACCCGCCATTATTATACACATAGATAAAAATCATGCCATATCAGAGTGATAGCATTAACTACCAGATATGCTAATGTTTTTGCTGAATTGCATATATACCACTTCAAAATATAAGCATGCATATTATTATATAATCAAATTAAATAAAATCTAAACTAACATGTGTAATCTGTGCCCATTATATGTTGATCTAATAGTCTTTTTAGAGTGATGTTTTCTTAACACAAAATTAATACGATATCTCCTTTGTACTTCTTAATTTTCAACCATGGTTAATAAATATTCTTTATGTCTAATATCAAATATATAAATAATAGCAGCATTTGAAGTTTTTCTGGAGATAAATAAATTTGAGATGGAATAACAGATTTATACTCTCTTACATTGTTTTCTACTTAATAATATAGTTGTTTCTTGTTTTTTTTTTTTTTTTTTTTTTTGGTCTCTTGGAAGCATTTGCTTCTTTAAATCAACCAGTTCTTAGCTAGACATTCATTTCCTTCTTAATGTCTGAGCTAAAACCACCTTATATGGAAGAATTGATTACTTATTTGCTACACATTTTACTTTATAAACACTGATGTTTTTTAATTTTATTACATTTTTATATATTAATTTGTAACATAGAACACAACATTTGTGAGTATGAAACCTTTTCCAGCCTTATGTCCTCAGTACCTTGCATAATATCTGTCATACAGAAGGCGACAAAGGAGTATTTATGGGTTGAGCTCATTGATAGACTGGATGGTTCTGAAAAAATAATGGAAATGTCATGTGTCTTGGAAAAAAGTTACACATTCAAATTTGATAAAAATTTTGGGAAATATTGTAGAGCTTTGTCTCTAGATAGTTCTTCACAAGATGTGAATTTTAGTAGAAAAGTCGACAATGTTCATGCTGTGTTTTCTAATTCTCTCTCTTTGAACCCATTTGAGGCCTACTTAGTTGCTTAGGTAGGCATGTTCTCCTGGTGTTCTCCATTCCCTCTGACTCCTAAAACCTTTCCTCCCCATCTTTCCCAGGGCTCTTCTTTTAACTTTTTCATTAAGGTTTATTTCATAGGTATTTATTCTAGAAATATGAACTGCATAAAGAAGCATCAAGTTTTCAAGCTCAAACTCTTCTCTTCATAAAACATGATGACTTCTACACAAATATACTAAATGCATAGCATGGATATTATGTACAGCACAACAAATACAATTAACTAAAAATACAAAAACTAATGCAACAAAATCTTTAAAACATTAAGAGTTAAACGCATGCAGTAATATAGATAAACAGAATCATAGTTGCATCAGGTAATTATATTTATATTTTGTTGTATTTTAGAGATGGTAGGTAGATGTGTTTTATTTCTTTATTCTCAGTTTTATTCTCTTAAAGTTTTTTTTAAGATTTAGCAATTATTCCTTTGCCCTTTGAAAACTAAACTTATAAACTAAATATGTACCCATATAAATATTTATTTATTTGATAACACCTAATTCATCCCTCAAATTACTTTAAAATCTATTACGTAGATGATATAATCACCTTTTTCCTCATTTTTTTTACTCATATTCTCACTTTCATGCACTTTCTATGCAAGCTTTCCAACTGAGGGATCTCACTGCAACAAGATATAATTAAATTCATCCTTTCCTGATAAATATATAATATATGAAATATTTAACATACATTGGTCCTACTTCACATTCAGAACGATCCTCTGATCATCTCTTGCAAAAATAATACCAGGTTTTCCAATGATTTCACTGTTCCTAGAGTACCCTGCCAGAGCATCAGAGCCCCATCAACGTATTTCATTTGGTGATGTGGAAGTACTCCCTGGTATAAGACTACAAAAGAGTTTTCCTTAGCTCATCTCTGAAAACACCAGTTTTACACAGTAGAGGTCATCTACTGCATTATGTGGTTTCTATGCTTATTTGTGACTATTTTGAGAAAACAAAGTGATGATTTTCCTGATAACCACCACAAAAACTTTCATCATCCATACATCCTTGCCTCCACAGATTTAATTGTTGCTTTCCTACTACGTCACCACTTCTCAGGTGACAGCTACTCTTTTGCTTAGGTTCTCTGGAGTTTTTAATATATTGCACCTTCTAGTAAAATGTGAAGTTCTTTTTCTTCCAAGTATTTTAAATAGAAACTATTCCAATAAAGAATTCCATTTCATAAACAATACTTTACAAAATAGTAAATTTAATTAGTTTATGCTTAGGACATAAAATCGTGCTCCGGTTATATTTCAGAAGTACTTCCTATTTTTTATTCAGTCCTATATGAGTAACCACTGTATTTCTCTCCAGTTTTATGCCTGGGTTTTAATAACTCTGCACACTTCAAATTAACTCTTTCTTTACTCTCTCTCTCTCTCTCTCTCTTTTTTTTTTTTTTTTTTGGTTTTTCGAGACAGAGTTTCTATGTAGCTTTGGTGCCTGTCCCGGAACTAGCTCTTGTAGACCAGGCTGGCCTCGAACTCCCAGAGATTCGCCTGCCTCTGCCTCCAGAGTGCTGAGATTAAAGGCGTGCGCCACCACCGCGTATTTTATTTTTTAAGGCAGCATGATACATAGAGGACATTTAAGTAGTGACATAGACAGGAAAGTTAGTAAAAAGGAAGAAGGTATAAGTAACTCATAGGAAACAGCAGAGTGTGAAAAAAGTTACTCTTGGGAGCTGTGAGACCCCAGATCCTGAATTTCTTGTAATCCCCTGATCTGAGTGCCTACAGCTGCTCTGAGCACAAGACCTTCAGGAGTTCCTGATGGCAGGAGAGTGGTTTCTGGTGGGTTTGGCTGGGGCGTGGCTATCTCTATATAATCTGCCCCTGAACACAATAAAGGGAGCATTCTTGGGGAATTCAACGATGACCCGTGTCGCTGTCTCTCTGTCTGTGTGTGTCTATGATTTTAATCTCCAGCCCCCTTGCCCGAAGCTCGCGAACTGGGTGTCAGTGCACAGAGCACAGACACGGGGGGCGTGGTGCGTGGCAATTTACAGTATTATTTTAATTTGTATATATTGTACAATAACAACCTAATTTATAAATTTTGGTTATCATTGTCTGTCTTGCCATATGAAAGCAGAAATAAAGATCTCACAACTCTGTCTATATGGTCACCATATTTCATGTGCTTCAACTCTTATGACTACATCTTACTGGGCAAAATAATCATAGACAAATATCAGGTAGGTTTTTTGAGTGTTGTTCCTAATTTGTACTTTAGATCTAATATGTAATAATTTTATAAATATATGCACTAATACATCATTTCTATTAATAAAATATGAGTAGTTACAAATAAAACAGTTTATCAAAAGTTTCAGAGTAATAAAAAACAAACCTAAAAGTCAGAATAATAGTTTAGTTCATTAATGGGCTTGATGCCAAGCTTTATGACCTCAGATCAATACCATGATCTACATTATAAAAGTAGAGTGCTTATTTATGAAATCAGTCCTCAGATTTCCAAAGAGGGACTTCCATAGCCCTTTGCACACTTGAAAATTAGTTAATTAATTAAACTGTTCCAAGTTCAAACCAAATATGTAGTATTTCATATGAATAGAAAGATCAGGATTATGTAAACTTGAAAAATATTTTGGTTATATGTTTTATAGATTAATGATATTTATCTCTCATCTATTATTCTCCTATGTACCTACCTATCTCTCATCTATCATTCTACTATCTATCTATCTATCTATCTATCTATCTATCTATCTATCTATCTATCATCTATCTATCTATCTATCTATCTATCTATCTATTTTTCTATCATCTATTATGATTTTTTTGCCAGTACTACCTGACATGAACCTGATTATATAGTTCCAAAATTAGAAATAATTATTTTTATAATTTATCCTAAAGAGATGATTGAGGTATTAAAGTATAAAACAATTAAACATTTCAAAATTTATGTGTGTCTCAAAGCATTGCAATGCAATTCCATTACTGTTGTCATTTAAATTAAAATTATTTAAATTGAAATTGAAATGTATATTTCTGACTTTTTAAATATGAATTTTGATGTTTTAAAAATAAATCTTTTGTGTAAATTTAATTAGTCATTTCCTAAATGTAAAAAACATATTTGTGTGTTTGTGTGTACATGCACAATAATATAGATTTGATGTTAATATTAGGTACAATTTTAATCTCTAGAATATCTTTTTAAAGAGAAATAATAATCCGGTATTTAGAACTTATTCAGTGATTTGTGTGTTAGCAAAGGTTGTACAGAAAATGTCAAATGACTTGTATTTTCTTTCTTGTTGAAAGCTTTTTCATGCGGAAAGTTGTCTTACACTGTGTCAAAAGAATAAGCTGTCAGATTGTTAATGTTTAATACATTCTGAGAATAACTGCCATGTACTATACTAATTTGACCTTTTCAGGGCTCTGAATTTGATTGGATGGACATTTCTCTCCTATTTAAAAACTGAAACCCCTGTTGGGACGAGCAAGAATGACCATCTGTTGAAATTCAGAATACTAAAAAGGTTAAAGTACACAACCAAAGACTGCCGAGTATATTTTATAATTACATTTTGCCACCCTTTTTCCTGTCAAAAAGCATGACAACTGCAGATGATGGCATGAAATCAATTTTCCTTATTCAGAGAACATACCCAAAAAATACATATAAGGTGTGGATAATTTAATGTCAAGTGCTCTATGGAAGCTATGGAAAAATGCATCATATTTTTGTTCTATGATACCAAGGCTTCTAAAGGATGGACACTCTAGTACAAAAGACTATTTCAGGGCAGGTAAGAAAGACACAATAAAACTAGTGCATTTATGCTGCGTAAAGAGAATACTATAAATATCTGCTCTTCATCTAATCTAAGATCTTAAATATTAATACTTGAATGATAATCATGCATAGCAATCACATACTTTTAATATTTTGGAAAATTAAGAAAGATGCCCCCTGAACATTTGACATAGAATAAAACCAATGCCTTTTTTAATGGCTGTGGCTGTCGATGTATCGATATTATAAGAATTTTATTGCATATGCAAGGTCCCAGAATCAATCATAAAAACCACAAAAGATAATAACAGAAACACAAAGAATAGAAGACAACTATTAGCAGATAATGCTGCTTTTTGAAACAGGGTCCCAGTATATATCCTTGGTTGGTCTGAAACTCACTAAATTGAACAGGTTGGTCTGAAAAGCTTCCCCAGTTCTGAAAATGAAAGAATCCTGATTTCCTGAAATTACTTTTATTAATTGTATAATTAAATATTATTCCAACAATTATAAGAATTTTATATTGGTACATATAGATTTGGATAGTGTTTAAAACCTGCTGTAGGGAAATACTGTGTTAATATAGACACCATTCCTTATAACAGTCTCCAGCAGAGGTATTATTGAATGCAACAAATAATTTTAAATTTCAAAAAATCAAACTAGACCAAGAACACATAAATAAAAAATGATGTGTGTCTATATAAAAATATGAATTTTGTCCCATATTATATAATACATGGTCATTTATTCATAGAATGTTCTCATTGCTGGTAACCTTGATCCAGATAGGCTTTAAGAACTGGGATGAATATGTGGAATCAGCACCAGGAGACTGTGATGTGACCACCTGTTGTTCAAGCAAATGGTCGTACATATCTTGAGCCATCTTTATTTAAACAATTTCAATGGGTTGCATGAACACTTTTACAGTCAGTTTTTACTTCCTAAATTTCTAAACGGTTACAATATTTACCAACTTGAATCTTGTTTCTTTTTTCTTCCACCTCCCAACTCTCCCATGAGTAGCCATTACCCTTTTGACCCATATGCCTATTTCAGAAGCATGAGGAATTTTTCAACCTACAAAGTAAATTTTCTAACTAGGCACACCTACAGATAGATCAATGTGCTCAGTTGGTAGCACATGAGGTTACAGCATCATGGACGGTAAGAGACAGGTAGGATACATCTGGTGGGGGTCTCTTTCTCGTCATCAACTCACCAGCCAAAGCTGGATCAGTCCAGTCTAAGTTTTGTGCTGCTCTATCCCCTCTGGTGACATTATCAGTTTTTTTTTCCATTTGTCCTCTAGACAGCATAACCTGGAAACTTAATTTTAATTTTAATAGTTGGTGCTACTCATTCCTTTTCCTTTTCCTTATGGTATCTTTTTTTTTTTTTTTTTTTTTTTTTTTTTTTTTTTTTGATTCTCGAGACAGGGTTTCTCCATAGCTTTTGGTTCCTGTCCTGGAATTAGCTCTTGTAGACCAGGCTGGCCTCGAACTCACAGAGATCCACCTGCCTCTGCCTCCCAAGTGCTGGGATTAAAGGCGTGTGCCACCACCGCCCGGCTCCTTTTGGTATTTTTATCTTTCTTAATTTCTTGAGATATTAGCACAGTTATTAGAAATAAGGAAAGAGTGGTTTCTGTGATTCCCCGTCATTCCCTGTTCCTTGAATGTTACCATTAACTCCTGATATCATCTATTTAAAAACATTTTTTAAATCTTTTTTGGTTTAAATCCTTCTTCCTTGAAGAGTTATGCAAATATATAACATTAAGCTTCATGACCTACTGTGACTCCTTCAGACCAGCTATATGGCTAGCATGGTGAAAACAAGGACATTATGTAGCATACATACTCCTGCGATCATGACCAGAATGATACAGGAAAGTGTGTTGTGAGGTACAGATATTTGTTGAATTATTATTTATGAATTACTGACTTTGAATTTGGATGTTCAAGATGAGGCAATATTGACTATTGCTTAAATTCATACAACACCAAGATCATTGAGTATCAAAGGAATCTATGCCAAGATAACCATAGCTAGCTTATAAATTATGTGTAGAACTGAGAGGTCATGGCGTTTCATTTAGCATATTATTTCTGTGAAGGGACAACATGACCAAGCAGCTCTTGTAAGGAAAAACAATTAATTGGGGCTGGATTACAGTTCAGAAGTTTAACACATTATTGCCATTGTGGGAAGAATTGTGGCATACAGGCAGACATGGTATTAGAAGGGTATATGAAAGCTCTAACCTGCATCTCTGCAGGTAGTAGAAAGAGACAGTGACACACTGGGCCTGGCTTAGTGATGAAACTTCAAAGGCTTCTCCCATTGACACACTTCCTCCAACATGCCAAAAATATGCCACCAAGTCTACAGCTCCTAATAGTGCTATTTCCTGTGAGCCTATGGGGACCAGATTCTTTCAATCAGCACAGTATGGCAGGCATAGCATATGTTAAAAACTGTTGTTTTGACATATATTAGCCATAGAAACTGTGAGGTGTCAGAAATTTATTAGCAACTAAACAAGTCTAGGTGTGATGAGGATGTGCAAATAGAAAGAGCAGTGATTATTAAAAATGACCTAGAGTAGCATTTGAAGAAAAGCAATGTATGTCTCTATTTACCTTGTTCTCACACAAACATTCATATTATATTCCCATATATGAATTTCTCAAGTCAGAAGCCATTTCATTGAGACAAGATGATAGACTTGATAATAACTAGATTTCATCTCTAATAAATTATTGATCTTTATTTATTAAAATAAGCATTTTATAAACAGCACTGCTATTGTAATCTCCTAACATACCATAATCTGCTTTATCATATACAAAAAAATTACTAAGCTCCTCCACAACTGCTGCTATAATATTTGAAACAAAAGACACCATCAAAGGATCAATCCCTGATTCTACAACACCTTATTTCTACACAATGTCCCTTGGTACATTTCAAGTGGCATGGGGTTTGGTTTATTTCCAGTACCAATTAGTCTAGAAATGTTTACACAACCGAGAAAGCAATTATCTGGGACACCAACACCAATTTCTTGGCAAATAGGTTGAAGCAATGTAAAATATAAATAGCAGCAATATATAAGACAAGAGTGTACAATTTCTTCAAAAGTTTCTATTATTTTATCTTTTTTGTTCATAATTAGAAATTATATCTTAATCTTAAAACATAAAATGACCTTATATTATTTCAAAATAAAGGTGCCCTATATAATTTTTGAAGGTTTCCAACACAATTGTTTTATCCACTTAAAATATTTCCAATAGGTTTATTACTAAAACTTATTTTATAAAATTTACAAGAGTGTAAATGGATTAATAGATCTAATTGGAGAAAATATTATTTGAAGAATTTTGTACTCCAAAATAAATTATCATTTTAGCAACTCAAATGTAAATCTTTAAGTGTTTATTCAAAAATATTAAATTTACCTTGACTAAATGTCTAAACTCAAACTGTTATGAGTGGCAAGTGTAAATTATGATGAGGACAAGTTAATTGTTGAACTTCATATAAACTTAGCATCTTATACAAGCCTGGCATTAAGTAACATCATTACATGGTTTACTATTTTAGAAAATTTTATCCTGTATGGCTTTATTTTGACTTCTCTAAAGCTTCATTGTTCCTGTGTTCCTGAGCATCACGTGCATACTGACCTTAGTCTTTTACAAGATTGACTTAATTAAAATATTTTCTTGTGAGAAAACCATGTCATCAACAGACGAACAACTTTCAATGTCAAACAATGTTTCTCAATGTCATAATTGATGGAATAACTGCAACTTCATAAGGTATGGTGGTTTTCTTGAAAGCTATTTCCCAGACCATTCTCCTTTGCATGGAAACTCTGGCATAGGCAGACACACATTCTTCTTTTTTCCTATATTGGTCTTTTTTTTTTTTTGCTAATATTACCTCTTATATCCCTTAATATACATTACAAAGTAAATTTACTTTATCCAAGTATAATCTATCTTTATTATACCCTCTATATATCATTTCTATCTTTTTATTTACCTATCTTCCAACCTATATATTAACTTACATTACAGAGCAACTATTGATGTGGAAAGTCCTTCTGTCTATGTGTTGCTTTTATTGGTTAGTGAATAAAGAAACTACTTTGGCCTGTGATAAGACAGAGTAGAGTTAGGTGGAAAAACTAAACAATCCTGGGAGAAAGAAGGCAGTGTCAGTGAGAAGTCATGTAGCCTCCTCCAGATACAGACATGCTGGAACCTTGCCAGGAAACAGTGAGCCTCATGGAAAAATATAAAATAATATAAATGATTTAATTTAAATTATAAGAGGTACCCAGAAATACACTTAAGCTATTGGCCAAACAGTATTGCAATTAATGTAGTTTCTTTGTGTTTATTTTGGGTCTGAGTCTGAGAAACAAACAGCCTCTGCCAACAGATTGGTATACCAATGTTTGCCAACTAAATCCACATAACACCTGAGAGAATTTTGGAAGGAATTCTAGACACACACACACAAAACAGAGTTTAAAGCAGCATCTTGCTCTGTTTGTTGGCAGCAAGCAGAGACATGGTTCCTTCAAGAGGTTTCCTGACTCAGCTTTAGTGGCAACAGCTGAACAGTTTGTGTAAGGGAAGGCTTCTTGGTTCATGCTAGTTACAGAAACAGCTCTGGCTCTTTTAGGAGCTGATGCCTGCCACCCACTTCGGGACCAGGTGTGTATGTAACCACTCAGGGTCAAAAGAAAGGTAGCTATGACCATGTCTGCAACTCAGCACTTTCTTCCTGGGCAGGCAACAGGATCAGGTCTGCTATGTGTATACAGGCAGGAGAGCATGGCAGATTCCCATCAACATACACAGAGATATTTCCAGGTCGTGCATTGGCTGCGTGGCAGATTTAGCTTTTATTCAGATAAAAAAGGGTTTATGTGCTGCATACCCAGAGTTGACGTGGTGAGAACAGCTCCCACCCAGCAGTGCCAGAGCAGGCGATGAACTACCTCTGCTATATTGGAAACCTAAGAGAGACAGAGCCAGCATCCAGGGCCACTAAGACCAAGTTGATTACCATTTTAAAAGTTCTCCTGGCCAGAAAAATATTATAGATGTGCAATAAAGACAAATTCAGATGTAAAAGACCTCTAAATGGGACACAGTGTTGGATAAAAGTACATAGGCTTGGGAAAAATAAGAAATAGTGTTTAAAAAGTAAATGGATTTATGAAAAAAACAAAGTCTTTAAAGAGACAAAGTATAGACAGTCATAGATTAAATGAGTAAAAAGAAAAATAAGCCACATAAAGATGAAATATACCCAGTCAGAATTATGTATATTATTGTGTTTTCTTTGAATTTTTTGACTGTGAATGAGCTAAGTACAGAGAGAAATCTCATTGTACAAGCTGCTAAACCAACATATATATTTTAATAGTATCTGGACTTTAAAAATTGGGTCTAAGGATAAGCTTCTTTGGAAAAAAAGGTTCTGCTTTTGTTTACCCAGCAGATTAGATCCTGAGGATTCCTTCCAGACTAATGTTGTTTGATAAAACAAGACCTTCTGAAAAATCTCGGATAATAGTGGATAGCCCAGATGATCCAACATTTCAGAGGACCACTATTGGAGTTTTCTCTGAGTTCTACATTCAGAACAGCCTCAAGACTACAGCTTGAGATGATCAAGCCTCACAGAATATTCTAGTCAAAATTTAATCATAATCACAAATTTTCTTTAGGTCCCCATAAGATTATCAGTGCCCCCAATTAGCAGAAAGTATCCTAGGAAACTGTGCCTACATTCCCCAAAAATATATTATGCATGTTTGTCTTTGTTTAGAGTACAGATTGATATGGATAAGGGTCAGAAAAAAAAACTAGACAAAGGAGATTAGATTCAGAGTTCTTGTTTTGAGGAAAACATGGGGAAAGTGCTGTGGCACGATGGTCTTATACTTTGTGAAGAATTCTCACTTGTATTGGTTTAATAAAATGTTGATTGTCCAGTAGCCAGGCAGGAAGTTTGGGCAGGGCAACCAGAATATGAGAATTCTGGGAAGAGGAAAGGCTGTTTGCAATCATCCCCCAGACACAGAGGATGCAAGATGAGAATGCCTCACTGATAAAAGTTCCCAAGCCACATGGCTAACACTGACAAAAATTATGGGTTAATCAAAGTTGTAAGTATTGATTACTAAGAAACCTGATCTATTAAGCCAAGCAGTTTAAAATTAGTGTAGTCCTCTGTGTGTTTCTTTGGGATTGAAAGGCTACGGGACTTGGTAGGACAGGAACCTCTGCCAACAAACTATCAAAATTAAAGGGACAAGAACTTTAAAAGATGCCTTGAATGGCATAATTAAATTGAAAAAACTTTATCTCAATAGGGGTAAGATCGCAAGTTAACCAAGATACAATAGAATCCCTAGAAGTTAATGATGCTGTTGCAGCATCTACATTCATTGTCAATAGCTGAGCAGTATGTTGAAGGCCATTTGTAGCACATACAGGCCAGGACCAGGTGCAGATAAAGGAATAGACCATTAAATAATAGGTTCAGAAAAGTAGACCATAACTAAAACCAAACCAACAATAATAGCAACAACAAAATTGCAGACAGATGGTGAGTAAGAAAGTTTCTTCAACTTAGGTAAGAAAGGTTTTATTTCAACTTACTCTACCAAGATAACAGTCCATCATTGAGGTAAATTGGGACAGGAACTTAAACAGAGCAGGAACTTGGAGGCAGAGTCCATGAAGAAAGACTGCTTATGGACAGGCTCCTCATGGCTTGCTCAGTCTATTTACTTATGGAACCCAAGATCACCAGTCAAGGTACGGTATCACTCACAATAAACTATTCTCTCTCCTGTCAATCACGAATTAATTGACTGTCTTTCACTCAGATTTTTTTTTTTTTTTTGGTTTTACGAGAGAGGGTTTCTCTGTAGCTTTGGAGCCTGTACTGGAACTCCCTTTGTAGACCCCTCAAACTCACAGAGATCCGCCTGCCTCTGACTCCCGAGTGCTGGAATTAAAGGCGTGCACCACCGCTGCCTGGCTTCACGCAGATATTCTTAAAGCATGTTCTCAATTAAGGGTTCCCTCCTTTTAGATAACTCTAGCTTGTATCATAAAACTGGATGGAACAATTTAATCCTGTCAATTTGACACAAAGACAACATTGTTAAGCCATAAATTTCCTTCTCTGTTATTTCTCAAGATCAAACACTAGTATCAGCATTACAATATAAACATTCCAAACCTTAAAATTACTAATTGTTACAAACTCAAACACTTAAACATTCAATCTTTTTAAAATAGCCAGTATCTTTTAAAATTCAAAGTCTATGAACTGTGGCTCCTATAAATTAACAAGTAAATTAAATACTCCCTTATTTCAAAAGGGAATGCAGTCACAATCGGAATGCAAAACCAAACTGCATCAATATAAATAACTCAGTGCCCAATGTCTGGGACTCACAATCTTCTTGGCTCTTCTGTAGGTTTAGGTCATTTCTTTGGCTCTGCCCTCTGCAGCACACATAGCTTGTCTTCTAATTTTTAGCTGGCTTTATTTCATTGCTGCTGCTCCTCTTGGTGATCATCCCATGGTACTGCCATCTCCAAAACTGTTAGAGTCCTTTGGTTCAACTTGGCTGCAGTCTCACCAATTGCTTCTTATTGGTTCTCTTCAGTAACTCCAGCCTGCAACACAAGTCTCCACAGTTTTCCATATTTTGCTTTATGCCTTCAAACCCAGTAACACCTGGATAATCCTTATAATACTAAGGGCAATTGGTTTCACAAGGTACAACATTGGCTACTTCAAGAACAAGTCTTTTGTGTGTATACCCTGAGGAAACACTTCCCAAAGGACTTTGACTCAGTGATTCTGGTCTGTTTGTAATCACATCTGATTGTTCACACCCAGCTTACGAATATGAATTATCCCAGCGAATAAAGGCTTGTGTTTAGTGGTTCAGATATCATGTTAATCACAGCTACTTCAACAGTTTTTAGTTTACCAAAGACTCTAAGACAATGCAGAGTCCTCTGCCTGTCTTTATTGAGGCACTCTGAGGTCATGTGGCAGGGGATTTGAGACTATCATGATCTCAGTGCTAGATAACACCTCTTTACAGTGTCCAGGGAATGTAATAATATACCATTGATATGTGTATTTGACAAGTTTTTAAACATATTTCTGTTATCATTTTAAGGTGTTCATTGTTCCTAACATCCCAATAAATACATAGATTAATATTATTTCTATTCCCTAAGGTAGTTAGTTCTCATCTCTGTTAAGTTGATAATGTTGCATGAATGATACTATCCACAAGACAGAGCCATGTTTTATCCTCAGAAATTATCAAAATTACTTATAAAATGGAATATCTCTGGTCAAACACAATCTGAAGAGCTAATGTTTATATGTTCTGGAAAGACAGAACAGGACTAAGCTTCATCTCAATAATTTGATATAAATTATATTTTAAAAGATATAGACATCTATTTATCATGATTAAAGGGTGTCAATAACAAACAAAAACTTTCCAGCAAATTCCAACTTGAGGAACCAATAAATTTATTGTTATACTCACAGAGCACGACTGAGGAGTTTTCCACAAGGTTATGGATGACTCCAAAGTAGAAACACCATGGTAAATGCCCCACTCCATACTAGAATACAACTTCATGAAAGCTGACTGTAGAATTCCACCTTTCAGTGTGTCTCCCACTTCCTCTAGGCTTTAGACTTTCCACATTCACTTTTAGTGGAGGGGGTGGGAAAAGGTGGGAGGAAGGGAAGAGAGAGTAATGACTTTAATCATGGTGATCTTCCACTGACTTTATCACATTACTCTCCACTTTGTTATCATAGACCAAAGTCAACTCTTCTAACCTGAACAATGTCATTTTTCCTCCGATATGGCTGTTGAGTGCTTGGAGGACAAAAGGCCAAAATAAAACAGTATTCTGTCAATAAATTCAGGAAAAATTTCCAGAGGCATAAAATCATTTGTCTCAGTTGTGAGCTTCAGGAAATGATTGTTTTAGGTTCCTGTCACTATAATAAATATCAAATTTGAACAATGTGTTACGTAAAATATCAATTTAAATTTACAACTTCCAAGTCTTCAGTCCACAATTTTCTGGGTTTGGCCTGTGGTACCACATCACAGTACCTCGCTATGACAAAGGAAAACTACTCCTCTTAAAACTGGGAAGCAAATGAAAGGGTGAATATAAGATTATGAAACATATTTGGAAGAATTTCCTGTTAATTATCTAATGCCCATTTTAGAACTCCTCCTCTTTTAGTGTCTAAAATACCATTAGTTCATATCTTCTTGATAAATAATATTTTTAAATAATCAAATACAAAGGTATACCTCTGATTTTCATATTAATAAAGTTAAAGGTTATGGTGTTTATTTTTTAAAGTAAATATCACCAACATTTTGTCAGAAGCTAAGATATGTAAGCAAACTAATTAATTTAGAAAGAATAGGAAGATTGAAACACATTGTTATTAGTAGCTTGTGCTAATCAAGACACAGAGAACTAAAATAAATATTTTCATTTATAAGGGAAATCCCTTAACTGCATATTATAATTTAATTTATGTAATAGATAGTTCTCTTTAGCTTTGTTAAGATATAGTAATGTTCTGCCTTTAATAACACTATAGTGTGAAAAGCAATGACTTTTAAGACAATTGCTGTCCCAAGATACTCCAGTTTTGAAGCATTGAGCTTTATTCTTGAGCATGATTCTCAATCTGGATGCACATGAAATGTCACATACTATCCATTGCTATCCATACCCATACAACACAATCTGATCAGTAACCTATTCCTGAAAGAAGAAAGTGTGCCACCTTATAAATTTATAGGTGTGATTTGTGGCTGTATATGTTCGTAGATGTGAGATATTCATATCATAAAGAAAAGAAGTTTAATGACTTGCTAGACATACCAGACAAAGGAAAAAAAAACAGAACTCTGAACTTGACCACATCATGAGAAGGGCATTTAATACATTGATGGCAACAACCTTCACAATAATGTCATATGTCTACTCAGTGTGTTATTCAGGAAACTGAAAGGTAAAGAAAAAATTACTGAATATTGTAAGGACTTTGCTGGGCTTAGTGCATGCTTGTCAACTTCAACTACACTGCTTGAACCTTCTGCTCACTCTATTTGGCATTTTGGACCTTGCATCTGTCATTCATGATCTATCATCTAGATCTAGCTCTACAATTTACCCTTTGTGGATGAGTCAAATATGCAGTTCACATATTATCCTACTAGCTGACCTATAGCAAAAAAAAAATCTCTCCTACAGAGTTACAAATGTCTTGCTATCTTTACACTCCGTGATTAAACATTATTTGTGTTTATAACCAGCTTCTCTGAAACTATTTGCAGTTCCATAAATACTTCTGCTCCTCAGACCTCTTAGTACTTTTCAACAATTTTGAATCCTATACATATATGAGTGTATATGCACATACATTTGCTATATATTGTGTAAAATGTTATTTAAGAGTTTATATAAACAATATTGAAAGAAGAAGTTGTGATGGCCTTGTCTTCAGCAAACAGCAACATGAAAGTGGCACTATATTTCAGGGAGCTTCTGGTGAAATATCTGTCTTTTGTGAATTTATTGTTATATTTCAGATTCTGACTATGGAAAGCACTGAAATGTTTGGTTGTTTTTGAAATAATATAGAAGTAGACAAATGGAAGTTTTATTCTGAAACTTCTAGTTATTATGTTAAACCAGTATTCATGATCTGGTGCAGAACATAACGCTACAGGCACAGGTATTAATTTTATTGCTTTTTCATATACACCATTATTAATCCACATGATTTGAGAGTAAATATAAACATGTAATGTCAAAGGGCACATTTCACTGGGGCAGCATTAAGGTTATTAGACAGCACTCCTTGGTAGAATGCTTGCCCAGCATGCTTATCACTGAACTCAATAACCAATATAAAAAGAAAACAAATTAGAAAGATGGAAAGAAATGATAAGAAGGGAGAAAATTAAGAAAGAAAGAGAGAAGAAATGGAGGAGAGGAAGAGAATGAGAGGCAGACAGAACAAAAAAAGGAAGAGAAAGGATGTATTACTTCCATAGTATTGTGTTCAGCAAGTTTGAACTGCATAAAAACCAATTCATCATTTCAATTAAATCATTTAATAATAATCCTCATTTTATTTTCTATGATTAGTTTAAAATTATGGCATAATTAGACTTGCATATATTACTATGCAAATCAGTCTTATCAAATTAACCAAATATCATTCATAAAAACAATAAAAACATGCATTTTCTGGGTTAAAAAATATTTTCATTTACTATTAGTTAAATGTATAACTTTTAAAGTAAATAATATATTTTGAGCAAGATAGTATATGATTTTAAAAAATGT
The DNA here is from genome assembly GCF_950005125.1 of Chionomys nivalis. Taxonomy (NCBI): domain Eukaryota; kingdom Metazoa; phylum Chordata; class Mammalia; order Rodentia; family Cricetidae; genus Chionomys; species Chionomys nivalis. Next base: position 16,728,686 of record NC_080100.1, on the reverse strand, counting down.
TTGTAAAAGACAGTCATAATTATATAAGTTCAGGTAAAAATTCCTATTGAAATTATGCTTCCCAAGTAACACAAAAATATCTGTAAATAATTTGATTATAAAATTATAATATATACATAATGACATATATATGATGTTTATATATAATTTTAAATATATCTATATATTTATACCAATAATCTCTCTGTTACTGTAACATAATATCATGATCAAGGGAAAACTGAAGCATAGAGGTTTGTTTTTAGCTAACCATTCCAGAGGATAGTTTGATAGCAGCTTACAATGTCTTCCTCCATTCACATATTAGTTTTCTATATAATAGAGAAATATAGTTTTCCTCGGCTTTTTCCCTGTTTAATTTAATGGCATTATAGTAACAAAATGGGCCTTGATATGTATTTTCCCTTTCAGTTATTATCACTTTGGTGTAAATTGCATATAATAAATACAGATTCTGTTTATAGAGAAGCAATAAAGACTGTACAAACCTCTGAAATCTTCAGGGACAAATCTTTTGCTTTTATAAATGAATCTATTATTAAGAAACTCAGTGAGCATTGTGCTAGAAGATACAAAGGCATATGGCAGCTTTAACTGGTATTATGAACATGTTCACAACTATTTGTTCATGTTCAGTTGCTTATTAAGCTTTTATAATTGTTACTTTTCAATTGATTAGATTATGAATACACAATTTTAATTAGAATTCTTTTAACAATTTATCTATTTTGTGTACTAAATTATAATTCCTCCATCATTTAATACTTTTTGTTATGTTAATCCGTATATATTTAATATTCTTCCTTGAGTTTTTTTTGTATATTTTATTTTTATACAATAATCAGTGCCCTTATATTTAGATGCATTTTTAAAGAGCCCACAATTAATATGAAAGTCTTATACTTTATTGCTCATTGAATTTGAACTGGGTATTACCTCATCTACTTTACTGTAATTTATTTCACATTTACAATCATTTTAATTCTCTAATGTTATGCCATCTTTTATCCAGACTTGTCATATTTTGTTTATTCATTTTCCTTAAATTATTTATCTTGTTCCTATTCATATTTCCCACAGATAATGACAGTACAAGTTATTAATTATATAAAGTGCTCACTAGTTTTATTCACCTTGTCTGTCCTTTTCATCATTCCATTGCTGTTGATGAGATAATCATGGGGATGGAACTTAATAGTATTTAATAATCTATCCCCACAACACTTAAATTATAGTTATCGTTTTGCAATAAGTTAATTGAATTTTAAAAATTGAAACCTAGGCTATAAATTATTACATTTTGATAGTGATTGTGGTAGTTATATTTGATGTTTTTTATAGAATGTCTTCAATATTTATCAATAAACACCTTTATACATATATACATATAAAATTTGAATACACTATGGAAATCCATCTATATACCGATTTCTTCACTTGCCTCTCTCTAACCATAACATTTAACTGTTTTGGAGATGTCAGGATTCTACTGGTTAATGTGCTTAGTAATCTTTTCATAATATTTTAGTAACATCATCAAGAAAGCAGGAAAAATGTCTATCTATACACAGGTAAGTATATTGTGGAAGTTTATATTTGTGCAGTAATACACCAGTTAATGTAGTTAAACATAAAACCAGTGTAAAAAGGACCTAGCAAGCTTTCAGAAAAAGAATACTGGCAAATATGGGAACTCATCACAAAAAGTAACTGAACCTAAAGAATCTGTCTTATATAATTGATATTCATGTCTGCAATACATTCATAAACTCCAAATTTTCCGGGAAACTTGAGCAATCAACCATCGTTAACTGTTTTCGGTTTTAGCACTCTACACAGCAACTGCTACCCATTCTTATGTCCATCTATGTTTCTGTTCACATGTTTTAGTAATAACTTGCATGCAGTTTTCATCAACCAGGGTGGACAAAACAACCATGCCCTCAGAAATGTCTGGATTTGTGCTCGGGTTACCGATTGTTGCTTGGATTAGAGTGGTACAGACTGAGTGGCAGATGGTCTTTGATATTCTTTCCACGTTGTAACAAGTCCCTCTCTCAGACGATGAAATGATTTTCAGACTTGAAAGCTAGCTCGACTTTTGTTTTGTTTTTCTGTGATTTCCGAGTCAAAGAGTCAGATGTTAAAGGGGAGGATAATCATAATCAATCCGTTGTGTGGCAGAAATTAGAAAACTCCAAACATTCACAGTGGAAATGTAACGATTAAAGAACTGAGAATACTCCATGCTGCTCTACGTTTTAGACACCTTCACCAATGAAAAACATATCATTAAAGCAAGAAGAGCTGGCCAGGAGGTGGTGGTGCATGTATTTGGAAGGCAGAGGCAAAATCAGAAACAGGTGGATCTCTGTGCATTCAAGACCAACCTGGTCTACATGAGCTAGTTCCAGGACAGGCTCCAAAGCTACCAAGAAACACTGTCTTGAAAAAAAAAAAAAAAAAAAGAGAGAGAGAAAATAAAAGGAAAAAAAGCAACAAAAACTAAGAAGGGAAGATACCCTAATTTCCAGAGACACACACCATAATAGAATCCGACATTTAGGTTTGAAACAAATGTAAAGTTTTAAATGTCGGTGGGTGTTTTGCTTGCATGAATATCTATGTTAAAAATGAATGCCTGGTGACAATTTTAAAAGACTGGAACATTAACTACTTCACAGACTGAATTAATAACATAAATTAAGTCACATAAGACCTCCTGAAGAATTGTTTGTTTAACCTGCCTTTAAGTAAACAATGTATCGAACAACTCCAATTGTCTTTGATTTCCCATGTAATTAACTTTTACAACTGGGATTAATGCACAGCTGTAATCTTATGTCATGTCCTCTTCCTTGTCTCTCACCCAGATAAGGCATATGTATTATTTGCTGAATATAGCAAACACAGAAACTGAAAACAACTTCCAAAAATCCACCATAAAGTTTGAAAGCAACTGTTTATGGATATCAGTGGATAAACAATTATGTTTGCTGTCTGGATCCGTTGGGGTAAGTTGGTAATTCTGTTACCAATTTCTGCAAAATATTTAATTCCTTCCACACATGACCTTTTCTAAGCTGTTCAATAAAGACTAAGTGAGAACTTATGAGGGACAGAAGCCATAAAACAGACACAGGAATATATATATATATATATATATATATATATATATATACATATATATATATATATATATACTTAGATAAGCATGGATTCAAACTTATGCATCAGATGGGATGGAAGACAAAGATATATAAAGTAGAGAACTTCAATTTAGACTCGCTATTTGTTTAAGAACTCCACGGAAAAGTACTTTAATTTCATTCTCTGATCTGACTCCAGGATGTTATTTATGACTCAGAGTTAATCAGTAATGCATACATTCTGTGATTAAAATCAAACAACATAGTTTTAGGAATTTGATTATAAAATATTTTCATTGATCTCTGTGATGTTACAAAGGGCATTCATTATGCTATTACTAGTAAATCAAATGAGGAATCAAGATTTTAGTGGTAAAGTAATGAAGAAAGAAGATTCAAATATTAGTGTGTGCATGTTGCTATCTGTAATTTATACTGATTAAAAATTTAATAATCAAGACAATGTTTAATTTTGTATTTACTTGATATATACTTAATGCTACATTTTTTTAATTTCTTAAATTTTTTATTGATTTTATTGAGCTATACATTTTTTTCTGTTCCCCTTCCTTCCTTTCCCCTCCGCTTTGGCCCTCTCCCATGGTCCCCATGCTCCAAATTTACTCAGGAGATCTTGTCTTTTTCTACTTCCCATGTAGATTAGATCCATGTATATCTCACTTAGGATCCTCATTGTTATCTAGGTTCTCTGGGATTGTGAATTGTAGGCTTGTATTATTTGCTTTATATCTAAAAGCCACTTATGAGTGAGTATATATGATATTTGTCTTTCTGGGTCTGGGTTACCTCAATCAATATGGTTTTTTCTAGATCCAACCATTTGCCTGTAAATTTCAAGATGTCATTTTTTTTTCTGCTCTGTAGTACTGCATTATGTATACGTACTACTTTCCCCTTATCCATTCTTTGGTCGGAGGGCATTTAGGTTGTTTCCAGGTTCTGGCTATGAAAAACAATGCTGCTGATGAACATAGTTGAGTACATGTCCTTGTGGCACGCTGGAGCATCCTTTGGGTATATACCTTAAAGTGGTATTGCTGAGTCTCGAGGAAGGTTGTTTCCTAATTTTCTGAGAAATTGCCGTACCAGTTTACACTTCTACCAGAAATGCAAAAGTGTTCCCTTTACCACACATCCTCTCCTGCATGTGTTGTCATCAGTGTTTTTGATCTTGGCCATTCTTACTGGTGTAAGATGGGCTCTCAGTGTTGTTTTGATTTGTATTTCTCTGATGGTTAAGAATGTTGACCATTTCCTTAAGTGTCTTTCTGCCATTTTATGTTCCTCTGTTGAGAGTTCTCTGTTTAGGACTGTACCCCATTTTTTAATTGGATCATTTTTTTTTTTTTTGATTGCCAAATTCTTGAGTTCTTTGTGTATTTTAGAGATCAGCCCTCTGTCTGATGTGTGGTTGGTGAAGATCTTTTTCCATTCTGTTATCATGTCTATATTTTCTATGATTCAACAAGTTGGGAATATAGAAAACATTTTAAATAATTGTAATTAATTGCAGCTACATTTTTGTTAATTTCAAATGGAGAATCCCATGAACATATACTGATGGACTATTCCATTTCTTTTTCCTTTATTACTGAAACAGCAATAGAAAACCATACACACATTCCTTTGTCTAATGAAATTTATTTCACTTGATCCTTTGATTGTTGATGTTGTACTTAAAGATGCTAACTTGAAATAGGAAGGCATATTTCAAAATCTTTACCATTTCTCAGAATTTATAAATACTAAATGATGTGTGAACTCAGAAGAGTACACTTTGCTCAGTATTTGCAGATGAACACGTTATTTCCTTTCTTTAATATTTCTAAATAAAATATATAACTTATACATCTTTATTTTAGTATCATGTATAACTGATTTTGCATTTCACCATGACATTTTTCAGGGTCTCTCAAGTCTCTTAAATTTTGAGTTTCTTTGGAGGAATGTATCTTCTTTAATGTTTTTTATTATCAGTATTGGTAAAATTTAAATATTCATGACATAGTAATAAAATATATTGTTTTGAATATTTTAAATTTCTTTGTATCATATAAGTTTCTAAAATTACTTTTATTTTATTAATTATAATATGTCAGAGTTTTCCTTATCAAACAACAATTAATACTATAATTTTTTCTGTTTTCCACTCTTTCATTTCATATGTACGTGAATTTTAGTATTTTTGGCATAACATATCCCTGTATAATAATAACTTTTAAAAGCTTTTTCTTTACTATTGTGTTATCATTACATGGCCTCTTTCTAATTTATCTTTATTCTTTAGATTTTATGGTGTTCATATAACTTCAGCAGCCCTCTTTTGTCTATTCTTTCAATGATACCATTAAGCTTTTGCATTTACTTTGAAATTGTTTATGATTTTTCTACAGTTTAAGGCCAACTTGGTCTTCATAGACAGTTCTAGTCTAACTGAGGTTACCTTCTCAAATTCTGTCTTAAAACAAAATTAAATAATAAAAAAATAATAAATAAATTTAGGGGATATTAAAATATATGAAGAAGAGGAATTCTACCAGTATGTCAATAAGTAATAAATTATTTTAACCATTAGAAAAATGAGGAAAGTAATCACATAACTTTGAAAGAAACTAAGAAAAAGAGAAACAATCAATGTAAACTTGAATATATAAGGACGCAGCTTACATGCATAAATTTGAATTAATCAGACTGTCAATCCTGCGTTTCTCAGTATGTGTGTGGGCAGAAGCTTTTCGGTGACCAGGCTTACGTTAGTATCTTTAGCTGCCCCAGTTATTGAGTCACCCCCATGTATAAATGCCAATATCCACAGATGGCTTCAGTTCCGTAAACCAGGTGTTGATTTTGTATAACTAACAATATTATTATACTGAGGAAAACTTCTTGGTCATAAAATCTCTCTATATTTTACACTCTTAGCTTTCTAACACATTTTCAAATTCACTTATGTAGATATTTCTTATAACTTAAGATACTAGAATGTTGCACTGGCCTTCATTAACTTTAAATAAAATATGTTTTATATGCCAAATAGGTGATTTTTTTCTATGAAATTTTCAGTTGAAACAAGATCAAGTGAAAGTGTTTTTATTGAATTGCAGTAATGCATCCTAAAACTCATGTACATTTACTTATAAAACTATTGATGTATAAAATATAATCACCTTCAGTAACTAATTTCCCTTTTTAGTAATTTCTACGAATACACAATCTATTCTTTGAAAATATTTTCAAATTTTTATTTGTGTTTCTGTATGGTATTCATGTGTAGGTAGATGCATAGTAATGGGTGGGAATGTGCATATGTATTGTACATATGAATGTTCATTGGTGTGGAGGCACAAAGTTGACATTACATATCTTACTAGATTACTGATCTCTTTATGCATTATTTTGCAGTCATTCAGTTGAATCCAGTGTTGACTGATTTTTGTAGACTAGCTAATCAGTTTGCTAGAAGACCCCTGTACCTCTTTCTCTGTAGTCCTGAGATAAAGGTGGCCACAACTCGTGGTTGACTTTCATTGGGTTCAGGAGATCTAAATCTAAGTCCAGCATGCATGGTAAACTATACTTACCAGGCCATTTGCTGAAATCTATGCAAATTTTTTATGATTGACTTAAAAGATTGACATTAGTGCCCATATGTCAAATTCAAATCATATGTTTGGCTTTTAACATATTTTGGAAATGAGGGACAATAATGATTTCAGTACATTAGGAAATGTTGTAGTTTAAATACTTGAATTTATTTGGAGTATACTATCACTGTGTTTTTACTGAACCCAAGTTCATTATTTCAATATTCAGTGAAGACAGATGTTTATAATATATTTTTCACGAGCCAAAACATGCTGCCATTCTCTAATAGATGCGATTATCGGGACAAGAGATAAAAAATCATTTTTCTCTCACTTTTTCCTACAGGTCAATCTCCTTGAGAAAAGGAAACAGGGTAATAGCAACCAACTTCCTCACAGTCATGCAAATTGTCACTACTTGTTCTTTCTGAAGCATTTCATAATTTAGTGATATTTTACTTTATATTATTAATTACTTGGAAGCATTCTGGGTTCTCTTCCAGAATAAGAGTCTTAGACTGTGAGAACCCACAAGATAACTCAAAACTATAAATCCCAGATACAGTGGATGAGAGTAGCCTCTGTGTGTACCTGATATTGCAAACCATGCAGAGGTATATATGCAGGAAAAATTATCCTAAATATAAAATAAAATAAGTCTTTAATTAATTGATCATGGAGAAAAAGCATAGTAAACTTTGGGGAAAGTAGCCATATTTAACTGCCATTAAATACAAACAAATTATAGTTTCTTTTCATATTCCTTTCTTTTATTACGCAGAAAAATTACATATGCTAATTATATATTTACATTTTTATTTTAAAACATATGAAAGTAATTATAGGATTATTATCAGTTAAATTATTGGATAAAAATAATCAATCAATGGAACAATGCTAGATATTGCGACAAAATTAAAATAGTAAAGCAACAGGTAGAATAACTTAAAAATCGCATTCTCTTTTTGAGGAAAAGTAAAGAACATTATGATCAGGAATGTCTACAACTCATGAAGAAGAGATTGAAAGTTTGGTAAGAAAATTTGCTCAGCATACATGGATGGGTATGGAAGATAATGAGTTGTATAATTGTCTGGCTGTTGTTATTTATGATGTATTGCCTGTTACTATGCAATTTTAGATGTATGTATTTAGCCCCTGTGTATGTGCATATGTCTGTGTGTATGTTTTGGCAATGAATAGCATGCTGAACTTTGATTAGTAATTGTTAAATATTATGCTTTCTACCTAATAATACAGTAACACTTCCTCTTCATGAACTCAAAGTATGGGCTATGGTAATCACTCACCTTTGCGAGTATGTTATGGCTTAGTAGCATTTTCATGATAATTGAGAGGAGAACCCCAAATCTTCCCAGAACATACTCTTTCCCAATTTGATAGTATTTAGAGATACTTGCTTCTCAGCAAGGCCTGAGGAGGCTTAAAGATGGCAATAATAATATGGGGTGCCAATTTATGGTTGATCCAGCATTTTCTAACAGACAGCTTCTGGGTCCAGCAAGAACAAGGGCAACAGCTGCAAATCTGAGAATCCCCATAACGTATCCCTGAGTATTTATAGATCACTAGCTTTCCAGAAAGAGCAGAGTAATTCATGCAATTTCCTAGCAGTTTTTTTTTTAATCTTTACCCTGCCAAGAAATTCTCGACCTCCAATCTTCAGTTATAACAAGAAATACTTTTAAACTTCTGCGTAATTCTTTTGACTTTATACCAAAAAAAAAAAAAAAAAAAAAAAAAAAAAAAGTCTGACCTGAATTTGATTGTGCTACTTCTCAATTTGTGCTCTGTCTTCAGGTACCTTCAGTCATAAATAAAATATTATATAGACTTTTTTCTTTCCCACTTAAGCTTTCTCCTAGTAACCCATGTGCAGTTAATAATAATCTTTTCAATAATCCCATGTTCAAAAATAAATGTGATTTCTGATCTTCATGTGGTCTAAGTAATTTTTAAAAAATTTTTGTAAAATTCATTTCCTGGTTCAACTATTAAATCAAACACTATGGAAAATTTGTCTTGAACTTTAAAGATATGTTTTCTTTTATTGTTTGAGAAGATATGTCAATATCTATGTGCTTCAAGGATATTCATTCTTAATTCCTCATCCTTTTATTTATTCCTCTTTTTCTCATGTGCCTTTTCCAGTTAACATCACATCAGTTTTAATTAATCAGTTTATTTTTTATCTTTCCTAATCCAGTTAGTTGTCACTATATACATGTCTGTATGTTCATTCACTAAAGTATGCAAAACCTATTAGGGGTAATAACTCTAAAGAAAATCAACTTTACCTGCCTTAGAAGCCATCAGATACCAATAGACCCATTCTAGGAGCAAACTAATTACTCGACAATTCCTGCTCAGGTTGCCTAGACCTTTAGAGGGTCTATTAGAGGGAACCTGAGCTACTGTGTGTTCCTACGTGCAACAACCCAGTCATAGCCATAGATACTGTTTATCTAATACTCCTTGGCTTCTGACTCATAATATCTTTCAGTACCCCCTCTTCTGGAGTGGTGCCGGAGTCTCAGGAATTTACTAATAAAATTTCCTGTTATAAAGAAACCAAAGACACTGTGTAAATGGTAACACAAATTTATTAAAATCTAAGATATGTGCAACGGAGAAGTGTTATCTCAGGTTTGACCAACCAAAGTAATATAAAATAGCTGTTAAATATTTCATGGAGACTGAATATACATCTAAGAAACAACGAATTCATTGTCTTATTATGGACAGTGGCAAATCTTTCAAACACTGGGAAAAATTCAATTATGAGTACATGACTTAAATTTGGAATACAATTGGAAAGTCTAAGCACTATAAACATGGCAATTTTATTTTATAGATACATCTTTATTTCTGAAGATGTTTATGGTTTGGTTGTGCATAGCAGAGGTTTCTGGAGATTCCAATAATAGTGCCCTTTCTGCCCTGAGATATGAAGCCTGTAAATTAAGGCCTAAAAGGAAGGATGATATAACCTTCGTTGATGACGGTGAGAGAAAATGTGAAGATTTTCCTCCTTTATTTTAAAGAATTCAAGAAATTGGCTACAGGTTTTAATTATTTTGTTTTCTGATAGTTTAGAATTCACACTCCCTTCTAATTAAATTATGATGATATATTTAAAGCATTGTGACCGTCAAAATGACACTAAATTTCACTGTCAAATGTTGTGATTCTTATTTCATAAAAAATAAAGAGGAAATATGTATTTAAAAATGGTAAGATGTAAACATCTTGTCCTCTTGCTTGGCCTGGAACTCAGAAAGTGATATACTGTAGTCTACCTGCAGAAAATGTTTGCTTTCCAGCTAGAGTTGCCAAGTCTTTGGACAGTCACTCACTGTTGTTCTTCAGAGATCAGAACACAAGAGAAACTTCAGTGGGAAGTGCATGGTAATTTACATGTTCAAAAAATCCTTTCTCATGCATGTTAATAGGAATAGCAAATTACTTAAAATATTTCAAAACTTCGTATTTTCAGATATTCATTTTGACTCATGGAGTCACAGGGGTAATTAGACTGGTTAGATAGAAACTGAAAGACAATTGAAGAGCTGATGATTGAATTTATTAAATAAAAAGTTCATTTTAATTCATAACCTAAGACATTCTACTGGAAAAAAAACATGAGAAGCATAGATAATTTTAAACTTCCATCAGACAAAAAATTAAAATTTAGCAACATGTTAAAGTAATTTTATAAAATTATATATGAATGACATTTATATCAATAGATGCCTAATATTAATATTGAATAATTTTGTTATATTTTCCTTACACCTTAAACAAATTTAAATTCAAGAAATCCATGTGCTATTTGCTGAATAGCTATTTATGAATACTGACAATACCATAAATGTTAAAAACATTATCTTAAATGCCAATGATTTTTTAAAGTGATAATCTTAAAGTTTTTATTTTTAATCATTTGAGTATTAGTGTTTTGCCTACATGTATGTATCTGTATCATGTGTGTGCTTGGTGCAGATGAAGGCAAGAAGTGAACACTGGATCCCTAGAACCACAGTTGCAAACAGTTGAGTGCTATCATGAGGATTTTATTCATTGAAACTATGTCTTACAAGCACGAGTTTTCTTAATTTAAATGCTTTATCTTCCTATATGTGAGAGATATCCGCCTATTCCATATTAGCTATACCCTTTACACATCAGTGTTCTGTTATACCCTTTACACACGTGTACATTCATGCATGTAAAATGGGGTGAATATTGCTACTTTTCTGGCAAGTCTTCAATTCCTGTTCCTCTTCTGAAATGTGAGACGGTGAAAACTGCAGTATAAATGGAGGGACTCAAGGTACTTCTAGGTTGTACAAGTACACACTTATTGTTTTGTAATTGTTTGTTAGTGTGGGTGTCTGGTTGTTTGTGTGTATGTGCATGGACATGCTTCTGGAAGGAAATTATGATGAAAAAGACGGCATCACTTGTTTCCTTCCACCTTTACTTCAGTTACAGGGATCAAATTTAGATTGCAGGCACAGTAAAATGTGATTTTCCTCACTGAGCCATACCCAGCCCAAATTGCCTGCTTACATTATGAGGTAACTAACTATTCAACATATCAACTAAGACCTAAAACTTTTATAGACGTCAGCCATGATGGGATCTTATGGATAATACATAGTTTTTTCTTTACAGAAATCATTGTTGTACAGCTATAAACAGAAAAAGAAAGCAGAGATTCAATAATCATAATTGCTACTAAATAGCTGATATCTAAAAGGATATGGGTCACACATTTATGTGAATGATGAAAATGAACACTGCATTGAAAATCGGTGCCTACCAAATGGCCTCTGGGAAGAACTGTTGAAAACCATATCTAATGTTAATCAGTGATCTGTTTGGGGGCAGTTCAATGTCCATGGGTTGAAGATGTTATCCAGGAGAATAACATGACTTGCCTCAGTCAAGACATTGAGAAAGTTTATCAATTCCTTTAAAGAATCCAGTAGTAAAAATCATCTAAAGTCCAAGTAAATGGTTCACCCCACATGGGTAATCATTTTTTGTTTGTTTGAGTGTGTGTTTGTATGATAAATACTTTTCAGTGTATGTATGCGCATGAAGATGACAGTGTCTTTACTTTCCGTTTTATTTTCATAAAACAATGTCTCCTAATGAATCAGAAGCCTGTTATTTTACCTAGTTGGAATATCCAGTGCACAGTTGGAATCCTCTTGTACAAAATGCCCAGCAGTAAGTTCATAGGCTTGCAAAGCCATGCCTGGACTTTTTCCTTTCTTTTGTTTTGTTTTGGTTAAATATCCTTATGGTTTGCAGTTAGGGAAACTTTTATCATACAAATATACCTTGTTATGTTATTTATGTGTAAAGACCCCCACATATCAATCTGTGGACTGAATACAAAAACAATGTACACAGGCCAACAATTGTACCAGCTGACAAAATGTTTTGATTTGTCTTTGCCTGATGGCCAAGGGTGCTCAAAGTTTTCTTAAGTGTTTCTCAGCCATTTGAAATTCCTCTATTGTGAATTCTATATTTAAATCGGTTCCCCATTTTTTAATCAGATTATTGTATTGATATCTAGTTTTTTGAGTCCTTTATATATTAGATACATCTATACCAGGTGTGTTGTTGATAAAAAGACCTTTCCCATTTTGTAGACTACCATTTTGTTGATTGATGGAGTACTTTGCATTAAAAAAAACTTCAGTTTTATAAGATCCCTTTATTAATCTTTGTGCTTAGTGCCTGTGCCATAGGTGTTTTGTTTTTCTCCTATGCCAATGTGTTCAAGGCTATTCCCTACTTGCCATTTTTGAGGTTCAGGATATCTGGTTTTATGTTGTAGTTCCTGCTCAATTTGAACATATTAGTGGGATGATAAATATGGATCTATATACATTCCTCTACATGCAGTACACAGTTTTACCAGCTCCATTTTTGAAGATACTATTTTTTATAAGTATGTATTTTTGAGTTCTTTTTCAAAATTCAGGTGTTCATAGGTGTGTAGATATGTGTCTGGGTTCTCAATTTGATTGCTTTAATCAACATGTCTGTTTTTTTGTCAATATCATGCAGGTTATTATTATTATAGCTATGTAGTAAAACAACATCAAGTATTGTGTGATCTCCAGTAGTTCTTTTATTGTTAAAGATGTTTTAGGGTATCTTTTTTTAAATATTTTATCATGTTACGTTGAAAATTGTCCTAATGATCTGTAAAGAATAGGTTTGGAATTTTGATTGAAATTGAGTGGAATCTGTAGATTGCTTTTGTTTAAGATGACCATTTTTTACTGTTATTCATTCAGATCCATGAATATGGAGGATATTTTCATCTTCTGATATCTTCTTTAATTTCTTTCTTCAAACACTTGAAGTGTTTATCACTTTTAGACTTGCTTGGTTAGCTTATTTACCCCAAGATATTTTATAGTATTTGAGACTATTGTGAAATATGTTGTTTCCTCCATTTCCTTCTCAGTCCATTTTTTAGTTACATATAGGCAGTTGCTGATTATTTTTAGCTATTCTTGTTTCCAGCCACTATTGTAAAAGGATTTGTCTGGTGTAATTTAGTTAAATGCTGAGACTTTTAGAGTCACATGTTATACTATTATTTATCCTGAAAATTGCAGTACTTTGACCACATCACTTCCAATTTGTATCTCCTTGATCTCATTCAGCTGTCTTAATGTTTTAACTAGAACTTCAAGTAACATATTGGACACATATACAATAACTGAATAGCCTTGTCTTATTCCAGAATTGCTTTGAGTTTCTCTCCTTTTAATTTGATGTTGCATGCATGGTTTTTAAAGCATGTCAGACATTCAAACACAGCTCCCAAAGCTTGCAGAAGTACTCCTGCTCGCTAGATCATCTCCTCAGCCAATATATATGTACTTTTGTAATAAAAATAAATACCAATGAAACATTAATGGAAATCCATCCCACACAAAGAAGAGCATTTAAAAATAAAATAGAGTGTTTGAAAATTCAAGTACACTACAATAAGTGAATTATTATATAAAATGCTTCTTCTCCAGATCCCTGGGTCATTGTCATTCAAAATGTGTAGTATGGAGCTGTGGGTCTCTTCCCACAGCCCGGCTCATGGCTGCCTAGCTAGCCATGCTCCCCTCTCCCCGGCAGACGCGATAAAGCTCCGACCCAGGATGGACGTAGGCTAGAATCTTCCCGGTAAGCGCTCCTTGGGGTGCTACACACATGAATAGAAATGGGCCAAGCAGTGTTTAAAAGAATACAGTTTGTGTGTCATTATTTTGGGGCATAAGCTAGCCAGGCAACCATGAGCCGGGCTGTGGGAAGAGGCCCGCAGCCCCTACTACAAAAATGTTCACAAAGTAAATGAATAAGCCTCAGACTTTATGCAAACTTCCAAGCGCACCACAATAAATGAATTTGCAAACAAAAATATTCTTTCCCCACATCCCTGGATCATTGCTTTTGAAGTAGCACAAAACTTAACTGAAAAAGCCTCAGACATTTTGGAAATTTGTATATAGACTATTTTATTATTTATAGGATTAATGTCAAGTGTCCCATGTTCATTACTTTTTAAGACAGAAATTTGAAGAACCAAGCACTCTATTGTCATTAGAATCATATTTGAGTGCATCATATTGGTCCTTATTTGCATATGTCATGAAGGTTTACAGAATACTGACCTTATTTCTCAACCTGTGAACAGGTGTACGTCCTAAGAGCCTCAAGTATATGCCACTCATTGTTTGCATAATTAGCACTAAAATATAGTATAAATTATAAAACAGTTATACTTGTTACAACATTAAGCCTATTTAAAAATAGAAAGATATTTTAGTCATTTGTATTACATCTTAAAAATGCATTCCTTATATTCCTAGTTTGAAATTTTTAATAGTATTTTTCTAAATATTTCTTAGAATAATAAGTAAGTAAATTAATCATGTAAGTTCTTATGTTATCCATGTTTCTTCATTGATGCCGTTTAATAATAACAATTATTAAGTTGTATCAGACTTTACAGCTTAGATTTTTTTAACTGGGATTCCCAACATAATTATTTGGGATATAATTAGTTTACATTACCTGTAAATTTTACATCAACTGTATAATTTAAAAATAAGTTATTAATAATGTACATTTGTGACATTTTGAATATCTTTAAAACTTGGGGAAATGTCCTTCTTGATATTTCTGTAGGAGAGTTTTCCCTTAATTTTTTTCTCATAATTTTACCAAAAGTGCAAAATTAAGTTTCATTTAGGTTGACTGTGTTATCTTTGTTGACTTGCTCCTTACCGTGTTTTTCTTTGTTTTCATTGATTCCTACTCTAGATTTTGTTCCTTACATTCTATTTTTCTTACTTTCTTAAAATAGAAGGTTAAGTCATTGATTTCCATTCTATCCTTTTGCTTTGTATAAACAATTAAGAATATCAACATCTCAATGTTGCTGGTGAATTACAGTCTTCAATAAATGTATGCAATGACTTTTTTCCATGTCTTCACACATTTTAAAATATTTAGATCATAGTATAATACATTTATCCTTTCCCTTACCTTCCTCTAATCCCTCTCATTTAATACTCTCTGTTCTCCTTTAAATCCTTGTCCTTTTCTCTTCATTAATTTTTACTGTGTGCATATATATGTATATATCAATGCACAAATATTTATTAATATTGCCTATTCAGTCGACAATGTTGCTTGTATGTTTTAAGGGTTAGTATTTGGCACTGTGCAAAACATTGATGTGTTATTCCTCTCTGGCTCTCAGTTTTTCTGTTTTTTATACTAGTTTATGTAAGAAGACCTGGTAGCCTTTTTTTCAATTGACTTTGGTACAGTCATGGTATCTATCTATGTTCAACTCATGTTGGCACACACACACACACATACACACACATATATCCACAGTCACATGTACATCCAAACACACACACACACAGACACACACATACAACACACACAAGTTCAACGATGACTTCCTTTTAAATTCCTTGCATAATATCATATACCTTTCCTGAACTTGCCCCAAGACAATATGTTATAATTATCACCTTGTTTTCTTTATTTTAATTGTATGAAATTATTTTTAAAATACAATATTATTATTTGGGTGATATTTTATTGTATCATTTGCTCAATTTTGATGATTATCTCATATGCCAGTTAGAATATTGACAGTAAAATAGAGTATTAAAGACACCTTGAATATGTGTGATTGACAATGTGATCATCATGTCATTTGCATATTTTATATGTACACTGATGGCTGTACCATGTTGTATCAGTTGTTAAGGAAAATGTGGTTCATTTGTGTTATGTAGTAAAATTTGATTAATAAAAAATACTTGCAAACTAAAAATTATAAAAATAAAAAAGTTACTATATTAAGTTTTATTCCCTCAAAAAGCTGATAAAAATAAATAACTTCCATAAGATTAATTGACATGATTAAACATCTTCATCTTTGACAAAAGTACATTCAACAGAAAATGAAGCATAGTAGCAAAAGGGCTCAAAGTCATCAATCTCAATGATGCTAATGCAACAATGGAATAAAATTCTTAATGTTTCAGGGAAGTGGAAAAGTATATACTGTCAATAAGGAAAATTATTTATTATCTTCATAAACTGAATATATACAAACTCTGTACTCTATATGTGTATACGTATTTATATACAAAATAAATTCCTTAGTTTAATTAAGATAAATGTAATAAAAAGTCAATAACCACATTTATTTAGTAACCCTTTTCTTTCTTCCTATAAATATTGCTTAATGCCAATTGTGATGTTAATGTTGATGGTAAACTTGACAGAATTCGGAATTATCTTAGAGTCAAGCATCTAGGAACACCTGCACAGAATTCTTTGCCCATTGGCATGCATCTCAGGGATTATGAAGATTAAGGTAATTAAGAAAAAAAAAAGGATCCACATGGAAACTGAGTGGCACAATTTCCTGGGCTTAAATCCTGGACTATGAAACAGAGAAATAAAAGGTAACTGAGGACAGAAATTTATTGTTCTTTGCTTCCTGATTTTGGATGCAACTGGTCAGACCTTGAGTACCCTGTTGCCTTGACTTTCCAACATGATGGACTGTACCTTGAACTGTGGACTAAAAGTAATCCTTTCTCCTCCTCAGGCTTCAGGGATCTCTGCTGAAAGGGAGGTGGAAGAAATTATAAAAGACAGTGAGGATTGAATACACCAGGGAAAAAAGACCTTACAGACACAACTGAAGCATGAACAGGAACACGGAGACTGTGGGAGCATTTCATGGCCTGCACACTTTCAAGCCAGATATGCTCCCCATACTGTGAGAGGAGCCCCAATCACTGACCAAGAAACTATCTCCATTTGACAACTGTTTCCAAAGGGAAATTTAGCTTGTTTCCAATGGAAGCTGCCTGGATATGCAACCCACATCTAAGGGGTAACCAGGAGCATCAGTAGACAGACAACAAAAATAAACTTGATGATAGTTTTGGAAATATTTGCCTCATAATGCTTTGTTTGGGCATTTTTTTTTTACCTAAAAATGATTTCCACTTAAATTAAGGTTTCTGGTTTGTTGATATTTTGTGTTTGTTGTGACTGTTTTTGTGTGCAAATATGTGTTTCTTCTTCTGCATTTATTTTTGTTTATGAACAGTTTTGCTATTCCCTGATTTGTTTTACTTTCATTTTTTTTATTTGCTAGTTTGTGTGCTAAAGAGAAAGAAAGAAGGCATAGGATTAGAATAGTAGGAATACAGAGAGAAGATGCCAGAGCCGAAACAATTATCAATATATACTGTATGAACTAAAATAATCTTCAATAATGCAGTCTTTAAAATGTTTATTTGTAAAGGCATTTTATAACAGCATCGAGAAATAAAACAAAGGAATCAATCGACATTCGAACTCATAAATAAAATGCGAATGTTTAAATTAAAACTCTATACAGCATACCTGTCAGAAATGGTAATAAGCAGTGAGTATATGATTAAATTTTGGTTAAATTTATTAGTGAAACATTAACGACAAAGAAATAAACACATACAATATTTACTATATCCATACATTTATGTAAAATCTGGTTGCTGTTTGTCATCAGTTTTAACAACTCCAACCAATACAACTTGTGAAACTAAATCTACAATTAGTTTTAACATGAAAAATGGAACTGAATCTTTCTAGCAGTACAAATTAGAGTGTTATTATTTTGGTCTTTTTTTACATCACATTCACTATTTCCCTTTGTTTCTTTTTACAAGTTACTGTGGCATTTTCTTTTTTTATTTACTCTCTGTGTGTGATTGTTTTGTGTGCCTGTATGTATGTATATTGCATCGGTGCCTGCTGCCTAAGGTTGCAGAAAAGACAAGAGGCTCCCCAGGAACTGGCTTTAGGGATGCTTGTGAGCACGGTGTCAGTGCTGATAACTTAACCCATGACCACTGAAAGAGCAGTAAGGGCTTTTAAAAACTGAACTATCACCCTAGCCATCCTGTGGTAGAACAACATTCTGAAGTTCAGATACACTCAAAAAAATGGAAAGAAAATAACTTTGGTGTGGTACATCTTTATTTGAATAAAAGCAAATATCAAGATAATCTGTATGCATAGTGTGTTTTCCTTTTTGAAAACCCTAGCTCAAGGGTGAGACTAGCAGAATTCATGAGAAGAATTCATTAGGAAAGAAATAATGTAATTCCACAAAGAGAGTTCTCTCAGACAAAAGAGAACAAAATGAACTGCATCAGAGTTAGTAGAGGTAAGAAAAATTAGCAACTGAGTGAACTGTACAGGATTGTATAGATAATTCGCAAAAGTCTCCAGGACACGGTATTTCAGAAGAGACGTGAGGAGTCAGCAGTCCGAATGCTGAGCCCTATACCTGTCAATAGCAGCAGGTTTAAGATAGATGTCAGAGCATTTTCATGGGTATTCACTCGGACAACACAGAAAGAAGGAATAGAAAAGATAACTGTGCAGAAGAGAGAGGTAAGTGGAATATGATAGCAAAGATGTGCTGATTCTTAATAGTTGATTTTAAAGTGAATGTGAAGACTCTCTGTTTGCTGCCAAGATAATCTACCAGGGACTGGAATGGAGACAATTTATGACACATAGCCACTTTCTTGCAGTGCTTGAATAGAATGGAGACAGAGCTGCACACACAGACACAAGAGAGAGAGAGAGAGAGAGAGAGAGAGAGAGAGAGAGAGAGAGAGAGAGAGAGAGAGAGAGATAATTGCCTTAAGCAGTTGACACAAATAGCTCCACGGTGTTTACAGAAGACATGGAACGTTTAAGTCTAACTCCAGAGCCATAATGCCTGTGGTAATGTATATATGTCACGGGTCTCTATTTTTATACTCATTTGCTCAGAAATAATAGAAGCAATGACACTACATTTCAGTATGTAGGCTCGATGGGGGAGAATTATGATGGTGATTTAAAAAAGAAGATAGTTTGAAGAGGTAAAGTGTTAAGTTAGCTACTGAACCAGGAAAGCAAAACCCAGGAATTTAATGTAAAAATTATGAATACAAATAATTGGTTTTTTCCATATATGGTTCATGTATGAGGAAAGATAGAATTTTATCTTTCTTTGCCTAACAATGGTTGTATCTTGAATGTTTTAAAAATATTTAATTTGGACATTGGGTATGGATATCTTAACTTTCTCCTGTTATGGAACATTGGGTTCACAGCCTGCTGCCCTAACAATCTAGATAAGGTCATGTGTTTTTGGCAACCAAATAAAGAAACAGAAGTAATAGTGAAATGCAGTAAAGGGAGATTTATTCAATGTGACCACAATGGAGTGAAGATCCAGGGACTTGCTTAAGGGCATCATGGGTGTCCTGACATAAGGACATGGCTTTAATGTATGCATAACTGAGCCATCCAGCAAAGTGTGGGCCCCATCTCACCACTGTCTCAGCTCCAAGGTCATCAGACAGGATGAAACCAGTTCTTCAGGTGTTAAGTTCTTCCTCTGGATTCCTCAGAGATTCAGTTAGATTTCTCTTGACAAGACATTTTTTCAAAACTATTAAATTCTTAGTTCCTTTTCAACATATTCATTCCTGCCAGCAACACCATATTATAGTTTATACATTTCTTATGACACCTACATATTTCCTAATAATTTCAAGAATTTTCTATCAAATCAAGCCTATTTCTTTACTTTGCAAATTCTGCCCTCTACAACCCTCTAAGGGTCACTTGAGATTTTATATGCAAATTTTTATTGTTTTCTCAAAAGTTTACTGGCCAAAAGCTATGAATTATAGTGGTACCTGAAGAACACAACAAAAGTAAATTAATTGTTGACCCATTCTTCCAAATACTGTGTTTAAATTAGGTTCACAAAAGCAAGTACTCCCATGCTAATTCAAATTTCTAAATAAAAGGAAGCTGTCTCTTTTCCTAGTCTCAAGCTTGACTAAATAATGCAATCAAGTATTAGGAGATTGCCACAGTATATTTTTCTTCAGGCTTCACTATTATCATTGAAAGTTCAGTGTTCTTTCCCTTTTACAGGATTAACTGTGGTCTAAGGCAATTCAGCAGCGCAGGTGCAGTGAATCAAAGGGTGAGTCCATGTTGAGATATGGGACTTGGCCCAAACCCCAACAGTGATCTTACTGCTCCCAGTCCTGCCATTTCTGTGGGAATCTCATCATCTTTTCAGAATTGGAGTTAAATGTGGGAAGCAGATTTTATGTTCAATACTCTCTTGTGATCTCCTTTAAATGAGAATGCAAAAAATTTAAAACAAATTTAGGGATGAGTATAAATGCTGGTTAATAAGAAGAAATCTATAATATAGAAAAATATATTATACTGGAAGATAGCAAATAAAATAAACTTAGCATAATAGAACAGTTCCCAACTTTTCACACAATTACAGCCTAAAGGCATGTCAGCAAGAAAGTAGAATAATGATTATTAAAGTTTAGTGGTGTGAATAAAAGTGAGCTGCATTTGACTAGCAAAAGATAAATGTTGTTTGAAATATCACAGTGATGTTCACTGTATACACTGATGAGTGTAAATTATGGGAATCAAAATAAATTGTTTTAAAAAATCTATAAAATCTTCCACTTAGCATAGATTTAAAACAATTATGTTTGTAGTAGTAACAGCTTTCTGTCAACACTTATTTGATAACCTATGCATATATACATTTTAAGAGTTACATTAAATATTTGAATTACATTGTGTTTAATGCTGTTCTCGTTAAGCAATTTTCAACCTGTCTTTTAGTTTTGATTATTTGTGAGATAGTTTTCAGATGATTTTCTGGAAGGTTTGAAATCAGTCACTAAAGTGCTTATTATATGAGACTGTGTAGCTTATATAGACTCAATATTTTTTCTTTATTCTGAAAATTTTGAAAAAAAAATATTTTCATTAAATCAAATTAATAATTGTTGTGTAAAATAGAAAATTACTGCTGAGTAACATCACAATGCTGAGTTTTTATATATCTTAAGGCTGGCTGTAAAGAAACGAAGCTTAAAACAAGTATTTTTTCATACTTATCTACAAAACGATAAGTTGAAATAAGCAAAAGAAATTTAAAAATTATTCCAAACAATGAAACATAAGGGCTGCTCACTGCCATAACCACATCTCTCTTTCCCACTTCCCATCCCACTCTCTGAACATTTGTTCTCAGTATTCTATCTTCAATGTTTTTAACACTTACCTCCCTCTAATTTAACCCCTTTATTTTGTCTATTCTCAAGTCTTCTTTTCCAGTCTCTTGTTTTCTACCAGTAATTTAAGAATTAAATATTAATGTTAAAAAATATAATTAAATAGGAAGTGATCAATATCCCAAATTGACCTTTCCCCTCCACCCACGAATGGGATAAAGTGTTCCCTGCCACACACATACACGCACATTTATCCACACATGCACACATGCCCAAATGATATCCTGTAAGCCAATCTGTAAACAATATGCTGCTTCGTAAAAGGAACTTCTACCCCTCTCACTAATGCTATAGTCATATGCACTATGAGCATAAAATTTATATTTAAAAAGTTATACTGTGAAAATAGATTACTTTTACTTTATCAAGTTTTATGAAGGTGTACATATGCACCTGCGAATCTATTTCAATGAAGTGAAAATTTCTGTTTTGACTTGACAAAACACACAACCAAACATATTCATTTTAACTGATCTTAGTTAATAACTTTCTCAGTATAATTTCAACTGAATTTTCTGGCATGTTTCAATACTTCTTTGAACCTTAATGAAGGTGTTCACACCCTGGGAAATAGCCCTGAGATTTTTCTTTTAATGCCTTCTGTTGACTTTTTACAATTGAAGTTATAAATCTAAATAACTATCAATTCAGTGGGACTGACTAGAAAGTTACTACAGTAAATAGAGACTGTTTTCTCAGTATGAATGTATTCCATGTATCCCACTGGACTTGTAAGATATTCCTCCCCAACTTATCCCCTCCTTTACCCCTTGTCTTGTCAGTTTTCATGCATTGCTGTGGAACAGCAGTGACGTCTGTTGCAGGAATATTGTACAGAAAGGTAACAACTTGAATTGGAGTAGTCAATAATGGTTGCAATACACAAAATCAGTAACAATGTTCATATGCGTGTGTGCACGCACACACACACACACAAATTGAGAGAATAGAAAATTTCCAATGTAAGGGCACACCTACACTTCCAGCATGAGGACTGTGTGGGCAGGAAGCCTACAGGGAATTCCGGGTCCACCTCGACTCTAATTTAAGAATCAGGCACTTGGGAGACAGAGGCAGGCAGATCTCTGTGAGTTTGAGTCCAGCCTGATCTACAAGAGCTGGACAGCTAGGACTGTTGTTACACAGAGAAACCCTGTCTCGAAAAACAAATAATAATAATAATAATAATAAAGAACCAGCACAAAACTTCATCTCAGAATGAAAAAATAAAACTAAAATGAAATATGTGTGTGTGTGTAAATAAGCAAAAAGGCAGCTTAAAGACCCATCAGGCATTCCAAAAAACAAGGAATAAAATCTATCATTGCTAAGCTTATGTTTATGTTATAATTACTTAACCTACAGTATCTACCTTCATCATTTTAAAATCTCTTTCTTTGCCTCTTTGTGCAGTATGTTAGCTGACATTCATTATATTTCACATTTTTATGATAACTAAATAGTTTTTACAAAACTGAAGAGCACCATAATAAATTCTTTAAATCCAAGTTTTAATAGCATTTTAAACATTTTTTTTCAAATTTTTCAACTTTTATTAAACTGTGAAACTTGTAGTTAAAATTATACCAGCTAATGGGTGCAATATGCACTTGATATGTGTATATATTATTTGATACTGATGCCGTGATGTATATATTCATCTCTACAGACATTTATAATTCCTGATATATTATTCTGGATTTCATGATTATTTTTAAATATTTTTCTCATTACTCCATATTTTAGTGTACCAGCCTTACAATAATATTAGTATGAAGCACATTTCCTAATACCATAACAACAATAGAGGCACAAATTCATATTTTCAATCTCAGATTCTTAATAAAAGTTGTATTATTCAATGATTAAAATAGAAATCCTTGAAAGGATTCTTTATATCAATTGCATAGTTATAATTTCCGCAACATTAAATGCAATGTTCTGCAGAGAATAAAAATTGAATAGACATTCTCAATAAAATTGGAATGAATCCAGACACAATTAAAGATTCTCATGTCTCCATTAAACTTACTACTCTGGAAATAGTTTTTTGATTAATTTTATTCTTAGCTAACTTAATATGAAACCTTGATTAAACAATTTTGTAGATGCAGATTATGTTGAATCCTTAAGAAACTGGATCCTTTCACTCTTCGGGAAACTTTTATTATATAAAGCCACTAAACTACCTAAAATAGTCTTCTTTAATCACATACATATTTTAACACTAATAAATAATACTGAAATGTGTTTGGAAAAGAAATCTTACTATGTCATGATTTACTGAATAAAAGTTGCATTTATAATAAATAATTTCTTTTATATATTAATGTTTTAATTATTAATATTTTTCTGATTAATAAATGCCCACATGAATTACTGAAATTCGTTACTATCTAATTAAAGTAGTTTCAGAAACGTGTCGTTAAAAAAATGATAGTTTAGCATCTGGGTACCTTTGCATTGCAGAACTGCCCTGACAGCTTGCTGCAGTCTGTGTAGAGTAAGCTACCTGAGGCAGTGCTGGAGAGCTCCCCTGAGTAGTGATGATGAGGGAAAGCTGGAGAGTTGGCCTTACCTAGCTACCACCCAGGCCCAGACACAGGACTGTGAGTTGGACCATCCCAACATCCCCTGGATCGAGATACTGTGGGAACAAGAAAGGGAAGAACCTACAGATGCAAAATTACAAACTGTTCAGAACTCAGGACAGCAAGATATCAAAGAGGAGCTCCAGAGAGAGCCAATTATCAGTAGTGTACAGAGTCCAGAGTCCTCCAACCAGACCAGTGACTCATAGCTGTGAACACTCACAAGTAAAGATGGATGGACTAAAGGGTAAACTGTTTAACTCAACAAGCCTTACAGCTTCAACCATAACAATGAGATTATTCTTTTTGTTTTCCTTTTACTTTGCTTGTTTGTTCAATTGATCCGTTGGTTGGGTGTTTTTTTTTTTTTTTTTTAAGTTTTGTTTTGTTTTGGGATCAAGATTGCATTGACAGAGGGTGGTATTGAGGGGATATGGAGATAACTAGGAACAGGATGTATGATATGAAATCCACAGAGAATCAATAAAAGTTGTGGTAGCATAGAGAAACAATATGACAGCTTTCTTTAAAATAAGTAAATTGGTTTTTATGTTATTCTTCATTAACATGTAGTATATTGAACTTGGCCAAAATGTGACACTCTGGTAACTTTCTAAGGGTTTCTATTGCTGTTATGAAATATGATTATCAAAAAGCAAATTGCAAAGGAAAGGGTTTGTTTGTCTAATACTTTCACTTTGTCTTTCATCAGTGAAGTCAGGACAAGAACTCAAACAGGGCAGTTATCTTGGAGGCAAGAGCTGGCTGATACAGAGGTCATGGAGGAGTGCTCTTACTGACTTGCTCTCCCAGTTCAGCCTACCCATCAGGGATGGCACCAATAGTTGACTGAACCCTTCCCCAATGATCACTAATTGAGAAAATGCCTTACAGCTGGTTCTCATGGAGGTATTTCTTCAACGGAGGCTCCTTTCTCTCTGATGAATACAACTCATATCAAACTGACACACAAAACCAGCCAGTAGAGTAACCAATTTCTTGCACTTTATACATCTAGTATGAAATATATTAAAAATAAAAAATATTGAATAATAAAGCATAGTTTGAGGGAAATCATCAGGAAAGTTCCTAAAAGAAAAATATTAACATTATCAGGAATATAAATTTTTTTGAGCTTTTTACTGTATAGCTAGCTATCTTTTCTGCTGACTGTAATTGTCATATTTGTTCATTTTTAAAATTAGTTTTTCAGATAAATATCACTATATTTAGTGGATTTAAAAGATCAAAGAAAGTTAGCCTTCAGGCCCCATGAGTTATATTTTGTTACAGTTGGTTTATCCCATTTAAGATCACTGAATACTGATATAACTTTTATATAATTTATTTCTCACCTTTATACAGTATTGGGAGCAAACAGAGGTTTGTTTTGCGCGTCTCTGTTCTGTTAGCAGCTATACACAAATGAAATGAAACATAAGATGAGGTTCTACATGATACGCCAGGGCTTGCAAATATTCTTCAGGGTTTATGTAAGAGTCAGCACACTTTCTCACATGTTAATTGTTTTTAAAGAAGGGCATATTCAATAAGTATCTTTATTGGTTTGAAACACACAGTAAACTAGGGATACTTCTAATTACAATCCTAGGAAAGAACATATCATAACTTTCTATACTAGCTGTCTGTAACTTGGTAACCTCTGATTGTCACTTCATGTGCTCTATCTCTCAAATCCCACGATTCCCATCTCTGGTAACCACCATTGCTCTCTCACTTTCTAAAAGATGTACACTTTATTTTAGGATTAACATCTAAAACAGATTGTCGTGTAGCCTTTTCTGTTTTACATGATCTCTCCTAACAAAACGACCTCCAAATCCATCCATTTTATAACAGTTTAGGAAACTTCATTTTCTTCAATGATTGAAAATTATTAAATTCTGCATATAAAGATGGACATAGGTAAGACCATTGCACTTTTTGGTTACGGTGTGTAGTGTAATCCATATGTACTCTGTTATTTTGAATGTTTTCATGGTCAGTGTCTCTCAGGTGACCTAGGGAAGATTTCTATTTTTAATAGATGTAGATGGATGTTAAAACAATGCAAGCTCAGAAGACATTCCAGTCATTTAATTCTTAATAGATTGATAATGTATAAAAGTAATAATATCCATCAAATCATTGTACATTATATTTCTTTTTCATGTACTAAAATCATGTCTCCAAGGATTAGATCTTATTCATTGATGTTACAGAGTGAATGTTTATTTTAATTGAACAACATACTTAAGGATATGCACTGTGATTAGAAAGGTGTTAAGTGTCAGGGATAATATCCTAGATGATAGAGACAATGTAAATTTTAAAATAAAGTTTATACCCAGAAAATGAACACAGAAATCAGATTCAAAACTAGAATAAACAATAAGGAAACATACAGCTAATATTACTTCATATGTATTTCCTTTAGAAATAAAAGAAATTAAATTGCTAATTAAATCTTAAGTATCATTAAAGATTGCCTATTGATGTTTGCTTGAAAAAATACATGAAGAGCAGTACTCCATCGCATAGACACTAAGTGCTCTGTGTGGTAGAGAAGACAAATGCAGTGCACTCTTAGCTCAGAGTCTGAAGATTCAGGTCATTTGAAGAACTTAGTGACAGAACTAGAGAACAAAGGAGAGTGTAGCACTGAGTGTGGTGTAAACATTGGCCAGATAATGATAGATGCTGCAGACCACTTAGGAATTTCCAAACATTTTATTCTGGAAATAAATCTTTGAAAACATGAAGAAGTATGGTGATTTCTATAATATTCATATATAGTTTATTTTCCAGAGTGTACTCTGCCTAATTATTTGAGGTAAACACAAATTGTTTCCTGGAAGGCCAACTAGAATGATGCATACCATGGGTCAGGAGGTGGAGAGAAGAGGATTGTCAGGAATCTAAAGCAAGGTTGTAAGGCATAATTGTATCCAGTCTAAAAAAAAGCCTGGATGTACAACCAGGAGGAGGTTAAATTATTTCCAATCTATAAATACATTTTAAGGTGTTAAAATTTACATAGAGTTTTTTTTTTCACCAGGGGTGAGAAACATTTTTTATGGAATATCCTTTGGATTGGAAACTATATCAAGTTTCATAAAACATTTTTATATAGGATGATTTATATCAGAAGAGGTTAGTAGGCGATTAAATCTAGACTCATCATTACCATCAATTGTACATTGTTATTTATCATTTAATCTATAAAACTATTCTTTAAAAATTACAAAAATATTAAGTTTGCCTTAAACTCGCAGAATCACAGAGAGAACAATGATGCTTACTTATATATTTGTTATAATCAATAATATGTGGAAAGGCAATATCAATCACCTGATACCTGATCAATAGCTAAGTCACTTACTTCCTAAGGTATTGCAGCTTAAATGAGTAGCCATGCATCTTCACAGTAGCCATGTCATCTATGAACAGTAAAAAAGACAATGCCTGACTCTCATAAATGAGTTTCCCCTTGTGTGAAACGTCAATAATAAATATCCCCCAGTTGCAGCACAGTTGTTAGGGTGGGATGACAGGTTATGTGTAATGCAGTTAAGCAAGTTCCCAAGGGTACAGGAAGGAATAAATGACTGATGTGTCAATACTGTGATGACATCATGCTACCGCAAATGTTTTCCAAACAGAATTTTGTTTTCATTAACAGTTGTTTCTTAATTATTAGACACTTCTTCACTTAGGGATCTGGGAATATTTTCCATTCATTTGAATTCATTGGGACATTGCTCACATTCATAAAATGTGAAGAAAGGAAATAACATTTTTACTTCCTCTAGAACAATTTGTTTTCTCACTAGAGAGAGAGCAAAATACTGTGAGTATGGGTTCATTCTTCACATTCTATGAATTAGACAAACATGAAGGATGGGTCCTCTGAGGAATGAATTCATCCTTGTCTGCCAGCAACACAGATGTCACAGTCCAGATGGCAATAAATGAAATAAAGCTTTGCCAATAGGGAGGTCTCTAAGCAGGTTGCACAATGCACCTTGTTAAGATCACTTATTTTGCTGACAGACACATACTTACACATGCAGATTACAAGGATATATTGGGTTAGTTGCAAGAGTAATCACAACTATTAAATAGAATTTTATGATATTTTTAAAATTTGAGATTCCCAGAAATCTTTCTCATCTTATCCAGCTGTCCATCTATATCTATCTCATTTCTCTGTCTCTCTCTCTGTCTCTCTCTCTCTCTCTCTCTCTTTCTATCTCTCATCTATTTTAAGCAGTTAGTACTATGATATATTTTAGATCATATTTACTACAAAAGTAACTAAACATATGATATCATTTTTGTTCATGAGTTTAAATATTACCATATTTATATTGACATTTATAAGAAAGAATGATCTAATCTTATCCTTTTCTGTGAATTATTTACAAAAGTGGGAAATGTTGTAAATAATATTAATACCTATTTTATTTTTAATTATGTGTATCTCTGTACATCTTGTCGTGGTAATAGCACAAGGAGGACAGAAACATAGCATTCCCTCAATTTTGGGGTTCCAGGAAATTGAAGAGATGCCAAGAATAAACTTGATTATTTGTAAAAGAGATGAGTATGATTGTGCAATTTCATACAACAATGTACTATCTATTCAATATAACAATACAAACCATTTGTATGTAGAAGGTCATTCAATCTCATGCTTGTTTCAAAGTTACTGAAAATCAGAGGAAATGTCTGCAATCAACTATTTATGAATAAGGACAATACTATGTCTAATTTTAGTGTGATTAAAATAACTAGAACTTTTTTAGTAGTTATTGATAAATCTAATGTAAAAATTAGAATTCATTCGTGTGGTTAATTTTTCATTTTTATAGACTTGCATTTCATTTATATAAACATAAATATCTGTGTGTGGACAGACATAAATGCACATAAATGATGAAATTAGAAAGTTAATGTGGCCTTAAGAAGGGTCTTCTATAGTTGACTCATGATGTGTTCTGCTCAAATAGTATTATCTTGTTTACTTTCAAAATTTGCCCTATTGTACTTGCAATTTAAAAACTCATTACTAGCAGAGAGTATCAACTGTCTCATGTTTCCATAAGCAACATTGGCTTAAAATTGATGAGCAATTATTTGTGTTTATTAATTTGTGACACAGATAAAAATATAAGACTTCATATTTATGTTTTCTCACCTAGTTTCATAATATTAGTTTCAAAAATAACTTAAAAATAAATTTTAGATGAGTCAAATAGTCTTTATCTTATTCTGCTTACTAATTGTTTTATAACTTAAGAGAAAATTGGGGAAAAAAGCATTCTAGATTGTTTAAGAGTTGAGTCTTCTCTTACTGTATGACTGCTTTTTGTCTTTACAAGCAAATAAATCTACTTTTTAATGAACAGCATTTTGTTATATTAGTCTGAAATGTAATATTATTGTTGTTTCCTGAAACATACTTGGGTTGATTTGTTAATTAAGATTACTTACAAAATGCAAGATGCAAATACTTTCTTTAGAAAGTATAGATGTATCATATTGCTCAATTTTCAAAATTCCACAGTATGTTATTATTCATGACATCTGTCATCTGTTTGATTGCCAGGTTGCTCCTGAACTGACTGTCTACACAGGTGCCCTCTTCAGCCCTCACTGCTCCATGTGCGTCCTTCCAGAAGCTGCATACTTTGGAAGAGGACAATTTCCCTTTAAGCATGAAGGATCCATCTTTGGTCAAATGTGCACTAAAGGCTCTGCTCCATAACAGACCACCCACAAGTTCACAGAAATGTGTAATTGCTCACGTATAATTGCTCTAGATTTCAGATGTTCAAAACGACAGGGTTTCTAGAAAATTTAAAATAACTGTCTTTAGAAAAGTGTGTGTATACTACACATACACTGAAATGCTTTACAACCCTTTCTCTTAACATTAACATACTAATTTTGCTGTAGAAACCAAAACCACATTGTGACTGTAGTAGTCTCTAAATTCAATTGGGCAACTGATAGTTCAACGCATTTTAGATGTTTTATTCATGTATACCAGAAAGTCTTTGGGATATTTCTAAAATTTGTACTAAATTGGATCTGTCTCAATTGTTAGTCAGTGGATCACAGAAAAAAAAATATTGTTTGATAAATATAAAATCAGTAGACTGTATTTTCTTAACAAAACACAGAGAGAATAAAATGTTCTAGTAAAATATAGTAACCTTACAAGTAATTTATATATAAATCTATCCTTATGGATAAATTTGTTTGTCAGTACCATATGCTGGTGAATAAAGGGAAACATCAGCAATTAAAGGAGTTTAATCAAATCTCACCAACAAAGTAAGATATTAATAGCTTCCAATGTCTGCCAAGAGTATTTTAATTGTCCCATGTTTTGCTACTATAATATTATATGAAATCAGGCCTTATTCTTTGTAGACAGAGCAAGATTTTAGGAGGTGAAGGTGGTTCCTTGCAACTACGAACACCTGAGTTCAATCTCTGTCCACCATTCTGGAAAGAGCAAAAAAAATTATGTCTGCAAGCTTTCTTCTGTTTTCCACCTGTATATCATGTCACAAACACAATCGCATTTACTCCTTCTCCCTCTCTTCTCCACTCTCTCCCTCCTTCTCTCTGTCTCTCTCTGTCTGTCTGTCTGTCTGTCTCTCTCTCTCTCACACACATATACACACACACACGAATCAATCAATATAATAAACTATAAAATGGCTCTCTCAGTAACTACTTGTGGTTAATAGAATTCAAAACTAATGCAAAAATTGATTATTTTCACAGTCTTCTGAAGGAAAAACATATTACAAAAGCTAATACATGTTTTAGGGAGGGCCACTTGTTGATTCCCAGTTGCTCGGCAGCTCAGCCTGGAAATAATCCCACAGAAACTATATTAATTAAATCACTGCTCGGCCCATTATCTCTAGCTTCTTATTGGCTAACTCTTACATCTTAAGTTAGCCCATTTTCATTAATCTGTGTATTGTCGTATGGCTGAGGCTTAGCGGTTAAAGTTGTGACATCTCTCTCTGGTAGGGTTACATGGCTTCTCTCCGACTCTGCCTCCTTCCTCCCAGCATTTAGTTTAGTTTTCCCCACGTATCTCTGTTCTACCCAATTAGGCCAAGCCAGTTTTCTTTATTCATTGATGGTAATCACAGAATACAGAGGGGACTCCCACATCAAATATGTATGTTGATATTTGGAGATAAGTTTGTAAAATATTTCAATGTATAACATATATTTGTGCATTTCTCACATGAACAGTTTTTAAAGACAAATAATGTTAAATTCAATAGAAAACCAATTATTTATACCTCTAAAATTCAAAACAATTGCAATATATACATATATTGTTGCATGTATATGAATTGTAATATATGTGTGTGTATATATATACTGGACAATTGTATAACAAAAATAACTATTGTTGTTAGTGTTTTTGCAAGGATTAAAAAAGTAAAACATATTTCTATGTGGAAGTAAGGGATTAATGTAACAGTATGCTATGCTATCCTATGACTTTGCAGCCATATCCTTTCAATTAGTTGTCAGGAATGTTCACAGAAACACTGTAGAATGAATGAAATCAATTCAAAATTCAAAATTGATAAACTTTTAAGGTTCTTACCATTATAACGTGTTAAAAATTTAAAGTTAATTTAATGAAGTTTTTAGAAAGTTTAAGATAAATAAAAGATAATTATATTTATAATTAATGTTTTAGGCAAAAGTAAGTGTGATAATGATGACAGAATAGATTTTGCTAATGCGATGCAGAGTATGAAACAAATTGAAAATGAAAAATGAAATTTTACACAAAAGCCACTGTCACTATTTGGCAGCCTGCTAAGCATATACAGTGATATTCTAGGGATTAATGATCAAATAGTGGCTCTAATGAATACATGTCAGAAGAAATCTACTTCTTTGGACCGTAGTGAAGCTTATGGGAAAGATTATATGGGGAGCCACCTCTGGGGATACATAAATTGAAGACACAGCTTGCTTCTCTGGTCTGGGTGACAAAGTGCACTCAGGGAAACATGCCTAAGGGCAAAATTTGAATTAGCAAATTTGTAGGAAAATCTTAACTCTCTGATAACATGTGAATCCCAATTTTCCTAGAGTGAACTATAAATCCACTCAAGGAAAATTAAGATATATAGTATCTCAGAGTAAAATGAAATAAAATATTTAATTGTGGCAAGATAGATATCTATGAAAAAGTCCCATAAATTCTTTTATGAACTTCATACGCAGTTTTTGGCACAAGTCTTTTATACCCCATGATGAATTCATGTATGCATAAATATAAAAATAGATGTTTTTAAATTTTTAAATATTATGTCAGGTTTCACATTTTCAGTGATGAGTTTTAAACAAATATCTAACGTATCTTTAGATATTTGCAAAAAATGCCTATATACCTTAAATTGCAAAAACATGCACCACATGATTTACTGAATTAAGAATTATGATTTAGGGATATTTATTTCAGATTACTTAGGCTCATCAATGCATTAGCAAAATCTTTATATTAAAAGGTGTGTGATCAAAACAGACTGAAAGACACTAGGAGAAGCAACAATAAAATGATGCAGACAGACAGGGGAAAGCTTCTAAGCCAAGGAGTAAACGGGGAAATAAAAGTTGAATATTTCAGAATGTAAGGTATTTCTCTTCTGAAGGACCCTCCAGCCTGGAAGCAAAGAAGCAAACTACAGATTTTCATTTCTGCCTCCTCTCCTCCAAATTCCAAATCTTATCCCCAGCTCTGTAGCAGATCACCTGCTGTGGCATCCCATTTCCCTGTTACCCACCTTCAGTGGATCACGTGGATCTTCCTTTCCAAACTACTTTCCCCTGTCACTTTATGACAGGTTCCACCTCCAGGAGGCATTCATTGGGAACTCAGAGACCACCTCCAACCAGCGAGCAGGTAGAGTGGCTGCAAATCTTCTCCTTGCCTTCTGCTCTTCCAGATCCAGTCATCCAATCACCTAGCCACATGCCCAGGTCTGTAGGAGACCACTTGATGCAGCCTCTTCTTCCTCTCACCCCATTCTTCAAAGGATAATGGAGATCTTCCCTAAAATTCCTCTGGATATGTCCTATTATCCCAACGCCCAACTTAAACAGGTACTTCCTAAAAATACTTCAAACAAGCTTACGAGAAAAGTAAGTAGTCCAATGAAGCAAAGAAGTTTTCACTCTTTCTCTCAACTACTTCAAATCTAATCCTATTGTTCACTGCATATTAGTATCTTACCTGTTGTGACCAGTCTTTGCTTTCTGCCCCCATCTGGAGAGACTTAACAGATCCTGGTGAATGATCCTAATTTCCTCCCCATGTGTACCAAATCAATTCCTATTCATTTTACCCAACTCTATTCCTAAGTGTAAGCTTCCAATACAGGATCAGATAGAATCAGATAGATTATAACCTAGGGTTATAATCTTCCAAAAGACCAGATGTCCAGATGCCAGCATGAAAACAAAATCAATAACAGCCAGGATAAAGTCTCCACTAGATACCAATGACTCTACCACATTCAGTTTGGAGACCTGCAACATAATAACATAGCTAAGGCAAAACAAAGGCCTTAAAATGGCATATATATATATATATACTATATATATATATAGTATATATATATATATGAATGAATGATAGAGAGGAAATCAACAGCAATAAATAAAAATGAATAATAGAACAAAATGAATAAATCAGTTCAAGAACCAAAGCTAGAAATTGAGTCAATAAGCAAAACACAAAATGATGAAAATCTGGTAATTAAAATTAGGAACACAAACAAGAGCCTCGGCAGCAAGCCTGGTAACTAAAATACATGAATTAGAAGAGAGAACATCTGGCCTTTGAAGACACAATGGAAAAAATAGAAAACCTCAGGGTTGGAAAGGGGAGAAGAAAGGTTAAAGTTAAAGAAAAAATCCTGGCATAAAAGATCCACTAAATCTGGGACACTATGCAAAGAACTAATCTAGGAATAATAAGACTAGAAAAGTAGAAGAACCCAAGGTCAAAAGTATTGAGAAAGTTTTTAAACAAAATTGTAGAAGAAAGTTTCCCTTATATAAAGAAGATTCTAGTCTATGTACAACAAGAATGCAGACCATCAAATAGTCTAAGCCAGAAAAGTAATACCCCTTGGCACAAAATAATCAAAACACTAAACTTAAAGAAAAAAGAAAGAATAAAGTTGCAAGGAAAATATCCAAGTAATGTTCAAATGCAGACCCTTTAGAATAACACCTGCCTTTTTAGTGGAGACTCTAAAAGCCTAAAGGACATGCACAGATATTATAAGATTTTAAAAGATCACACACAGAGATACAAGTCCAGTCTGCTATATGCATAAAACTCAATTAAAATAGATGAAAGAAAAGACATTACAAAATTGATCAAATGTCAGCAGTATCAATCTGCCAATCGAGTCTAACAGAAAGTTCTAGGAAGAAAACTCAAGCCAAAAGAGGTTCATGACACCCAGAAAAACACAAAGAATCAATAATCAGAAATCAGAATATCAAAGAGGGGAAACACACACACATACATATATACATGCACACACACACACGCACAATACATTTGCTGATATTAGAGACATATATTTTTATAAATAAACTAATGTACTTTTGTTAATTTTAACAACAATTTTATTTGCTACATGGAAATGAAAATAAGCCTACATATTTTTGACCATTTTTATATAACTCAAATATTAAAAATAGTCATCGCAAATTATTAACTTTTTCATTTTAAATCTAGGTTTGTGGCTGAAAGTTGTAATTAAAACACTTCTTTATTTCCCATCATAAAATTATCTGTTTTTCATATGCATTAAATAATAATTTTTACTGACATATAAGAAAAGAATAAAAGAAAAAAATTATTTGGTTTATCTATTCAAAAAGGCTTTTCCATTAATTATTTCATATAAAATATACTCTCAATAAAGTTAATAGAAAATGTAGTAATATTTTAATAAATTATTCATTCTTAAACATTACATCATATGATTGAATACAGATAATTTTTTCTTACCTCCTGCAATTTAATATTTCCAAATTAAAATTATGTTTATGGCATAAACTTTGTAAATAAGATATATCAAAGCAATAGAATAATTGTGTTTTTAATTTTTTATTTTAAGAAATGTTTATTGTAAAATGAAGAACCTAATTCATCAAATAAACATCTAATTATAGTGTAGTAGTCACATCGCAAGCAATGAAAGAACTGTTTGTGCTTAATTAAAACTAGAAAAAGAACAATGTCTCCCCACATAATGATACAGCATTCTAAAGACAATGGAGTGTAAATGAAATCACAAAAATCACAAACCCTATTATTAAATGTTTTCACTAACTCACTAAGTTTGTAGAGCATAAAATTTTATTTCATAATAGTGAAGGGGAAATGCCCCACTTTTCTCCTGTTTTGCTGTATTTAATTTACCAATGTAAAGTGTTAATATAAAGGAGAAATGATAAAATACTAGAAGGTTTTTCAGCAATATGGGATTTACTATTCTAATACATAAAAGTTACTTTTTCATGACTTTACTCAGTAGTTTGTGGAAATACCCAAAAATGCTGAGTGAAAAATAACCTTTAGGCTAAAATGAAATCTATTGTCTTAAAATTGATAATTCTGCTTAATGAAAAAGCAGATATAAATATCATCTAACCAGACTGAAGAACACAGCCAACTTGAGTATCAGCAACGTATGAAACTATTTTCACTGAATTAATTCTCCTGTAGTATTTATGTACGTTACTTAACCCTAGTATAACGTTGCCAGTATGACGTATATGATTATACTTATATTGAGAGGAGGATGTTTGCATCGGCAAATATTCGGTAGGTAACAAGTGTGTGTAACGTATTACTCTGTGCATGAAGAAAAGAAAGCATAATGAAAGCATTTCAGAAAAAACGAAGGTAAATAACATGACATCCATCCAAAGATATGAAATGGTACTGAGATTTTCAATATTGGAGGACGTGGGACTTTTTTAAAAACACATTTTCTTTAAATTTATTTTTACAAACAATGCTGTTATGAACATAGTTGAGCATATACTTTTGTTGTATGTTTGAGCATCTCTTTGGTATATTCCCAATAGTGGTATTGCTGGGTCGAGAGGTAGGTTGAACCCGACTTTCCTGAGAAACCGCCACACTGCTTTCCAAAGTGGTTGCACAAGTTTGCATTCCCACCAGCAATGGATGAGAGTGCCCCTTTCTCCACAACCTCTCCAGCAGAGGCTATCATTGGTGTTTTTGATTTTAGCCATTCTGACCGGTGTAAGATGGTATCTTAATGTTGTCTTGATTTGCATTTCCCTGATTGCTAAGGAAGTTGAGCACGATCTTAAGTGTCTTTTTGTTTGTAATAGCCAGAACCTGGAAACAACCTAGATGTCCTTCAATGGAAGAATGGATGAAGAAAGTATGGAATATATACATATTAGAGTACTACTCAGCAGTAAAAAACAATGACTTCTTGAATTTTGCATACAAATGGACGGAAATTGAAAACACTATCCTGAGTGAGGTAAGCCAGACCCAA
This sequence comes from Chionomys nivalis, assembly GCF_950005125.1. Lineage (NCBI taxonomy): Eukaryota > Metazoa > Chordata > Mammalia > Rodentia > Cricetidae > Chionomys > Chionomys nivalis. The sequence continues at coordinate 16,691,953 of NC_080100.1, read as the reverse complement.
AAAGAGGAACATGGGATGTACTCACTCATATTTGGCTTCTAGCCATAAATAAAGGACATTGAGACTATAATTCGTGATTCTAGAGAAGCTAAATAAGAAGGTGAACCCAAAGAAAAACATATAAGCATCCCCCTGAATATTAACCTTCATCAGGCGATGAAAGAAGACAGAGACAGAGACCAACATTGGAGCACTGGACTGAAGTCTCACGATCCAAAGGAGGAGCAGAAGGAGAGTGAGCACGAACAAGGAATTCAGGACTGCGAGGGGTGCGCCCACACACTGAGGCAATGGGGATGTTCTATCGGGAACTCACCAAGGCCAGCTGGCCGGGGACTGAAAAAGCATGGGACAAAACCGGTCTCGCTGAACATAATGGACAATGAGGACTACTGAGAACTGAAGAACAATGGCAATGAGTTCTTGATCCTATTGCACGTAATGGCTTTGTGGGAGCCCAGGTAGTTTGGATGCTCACCTTAATAGACTTGGATGGAGGTGGGTGGTCCTTGGACCTCCCACAGGGCAGAGAAACCTGCTTGCTCTTTGGGCTGAGGAGGAAGGAAGACTTGATTGGGGGAGGGGGAGGGAATGGGAGGTGGTGGCGGGGAAGAGGCAGAAATCTTTAATAATTAAATAAATTAATTAATAAAAAAACCAAATTCAAATTAAAAAAAAAAAAAAAAAAAAAAAAATTTATTTTTAAAAAAAAAAACTATCTTTTCTCATTTTACATGTCAAATCCATTTTCCACTTGCTCTACCTCCCCTGTCCCACCACCAGCCCATCTCCCATCTACTCCTCAGAGATGGTCAGGCTTCCTGTGGAGATTCAGCAAAGGCTAGCACATTGCTTTGAGGCAGGACCAAGGCCTACCCCAGTATATCTAGACCGGACAAGGAATCCCTCCAGAGAGAATGCATTCCAAAATGCCAGAACAAGCAATAGGCAAAAATCCTGTTCTCACTGCCAGTCGCTCCACAGTCTGCCTCAGCCATACAACTTTCACCCACATTTAGAGTGCCTAATTTGGTCCTATGCTGGTTCCCTCTCTGCCAGGCCAGAGTTGGAAGGCTTCTAATTGCTCAAGTCAGCTGTTTTAGTGGCTAACCCCATCATGGTCTTGACCTCTTTGCTCGTGTTCTCACTCCTCTTCCTCTTCCTCCGAACTTTGGGAGCTCTGCACAATGCTCCACGGTGGTTTCTGTATCTGCTTCCATCAGTTGCTGGATGTAGTGTAGGTTCTAAGATAGTCAATCTGGACAATGCCAGTTCAGTCACCCTCTCCACTATTGCTTCGGGTCTTAGGAGTGGTTGTCCTGTGGATTCCTGGGAATTTCTCTAGTGTTATGATTTTTACTAGACTCTTACTAGAAACACTCCTCTATTGCTGAAGGGAATGCAACCTTGTGCAACGACTCTGGAAAACAGTATGGTGGTTTCTCAGAAAATTGGGAATTAACTGGATACAAGACCCAGAAATATCACTTTAGGCTATAAACCCAAAGAATTCTCAGCCATACAACAAGGACATTTGTTCAATTGTGTTCATAGCAGGATTATTTGTAATAGCCAGAACCTGTAAACAACATAGATGCCCCTCAACTGAAGAATGGATAAAGAAAATACGGTACATTTACACAATGAAGTACTTTAGTAGTGAAAAATAAATGACATCTTGAAATTTGCATGCAAGTGGAGGAAACTAGAAGAAACCATCCTGAGTGAGGTAGCCCAGACCCAGAAAGAAGAGCATGATATGTGACCATTCATAGGTGAATACTAACTGTTAAGCAAAGGTTAAGGAGCCTATAGTTCATGATCCCAGAGAAGCTAAGTAATAAGGTTCTGAGAGAAACATACATAGATCTCTCTGGGAAGGGGAATAAGGAAAGATCTTCTGAGAAAATTGGGAGTGTGGCAGTAGGGGAAAGGGAAAGTGGGAAGGGATTCCTTGGGGAGAATGAAGGGAGAGGAGAAATTGAGGGAACTAGATGGTCTAGATGGGGGAATGACAGGGGTCCTTTTTAAGTAACTGGTTCCAAAGAATTATAAAGACTTCCATAATCTTCTCATTTTAACAAATTAAATTTAAATGTGGCATGACATATAAGAATTGCTTTTTATTTCACTGTTTAGATATGCTGTTACGTAAATATGCAATTGTCTTTCATTCTATATAAGTATTTTTTATAATTTTTCTTCAACTTCAATTTTATTATTGACTCTCTCTTTTCTGAGACTTCTCACACTCAAGAAGCTTACTTTGGATATTGTCTCAAACATTTGAGGACAAATATTCTGGCATAAACACGTTACTTTTCTTATCTTTAGAAGATATTAATTTAATTGCACAGTCTTGGTCATTCCCCACCCCCTGTCATTTCTATTTTACTACTGAGACATCCCACTGATCTTCCTTTAAGTGATTTTATATTTTAATTAAGGCTTAGAATTTGATTGCATTATCAAAGATTTATATTTCACTGTTATTTTTAAATACACTTTTAATTTATGTAAAATGCTACCACTTTACCCCTGTCACTTCTCTTCCTCCTTTTGACACATTCCCTTTAACTCCAACTATGCCCACCTCCCAATGTTTATTGCCACTTTCTTTGATTCTTATTACTACAAACATGGATTATTATGCAGAAATGTATAAATATCACTTACAAAAAATGTAGAATTCTCTATCATTTTTCATCAGGCACTATTTAGCAAAACTCCTATTCCAACAAAAGCTCACCTTCAGTGACTCACTATTGCCTGGAATTTGGGGAGCAAGAGTCACTACCCAATCCACTACAAACACCCGTTTAGTTCCTTACAATTGTTTCAAAATCATTAAACAACACACCTTTCATAAATTCAATTTGAATCCTACCCTATGCTTTCCAGAAAATCAAAGTTAAGACTAGTCTTATTTGAACTTTTAGTATAATTCATTCTATAAGTAGCTCAAGCTAAGTTACTTCACTCAAAAATATATTGTTAATGTATAACAAAAACAATGGTGAATCTGTATGTTCTGAAATAAATGTCATAAATTTCTGTGAAGTTTTTATTTTTAATCCTATATATAATTTCCAACAATGGTTATTTCCCTTCAAGGAAACTTCAATAAACTAGAAGCAGTACTGAAAAACACAACCATTCAAAATGAAGAGTTGTTGAGGAAAGTACAAACAGATCTACAAAACAACTTCCAAACTTATGGATACAAAGGAGAGAGGAAGATGTTAAGAAAAAGAGGAACTGTGAATTTTGTATGGGATTGTGTCTTCTAATAATGTCAGCAGCTGTACCTGTTAACGTCTCGCCAATGTGACTGTCTAAATATAAGCAGAACAAGGACAACAACAGATGTACTGAGTGTATGGGGGAGACTCCAGGAACTCTCAACCTGTCACCTATGTGTAAAAAGAGACTGCATAGTCATTTCCTGGCCACGCCGACTCGAATAATCACAAAGAAACTATGTTATTTACACCACTGTTTGGCCAATAGCATAGGCGTATTCCTAGCTAGCTCTTACATCCTCAATTAACCCATTTCTATTAATCTGTTTACTGTCACGAGGCTGTGGCTTACTGGCAAGATTTTGGAATCCTTTTGTTTTGGTAGCTACATAGTGTCTCTCTGATTCTGCCTTCTTTCTCCTTATATACAGTTTAATTTTCCTGCCTAGTTCTTTCTGCCCTGCCATAAGCCAACATAGTTTCTTTATTAGCCAATGGTAATAAAACATATTCATAGCACATTAACTATAGAATGTAAGAATCCAAAAAATTCTGAAGAGCACACCAATTGATTATTCAATACCAAACTATTAGATCTAAAATTAGGTAGATCCCAGCACTCGGGAGGCAGAGACAGGCGGATCTCTGTGAGTTCGAGACCAGCCTGGTCTACAAGAGCTAGTTCCAGGACAGGCTCCAAAACCACAGAGAAACCCTGTCTCGAAAAACCAAAAAAAAAAAAAAAAAAAAAAAAAAATAAAATTAGGTAGAAATAACACTGTACAAACTGAGAGTGTTATATTCAGAAATATGTATATTCATATACATACATATATACAAGCACAAAGAAAGATGAGGAATTGTGTTTAAAAGCATAAGGGTGAGCATATGGGAAAGTTAATGAAAAGACAGGAAAAGTGAAAATTATGAAATTATATTGCAATCTCAAAAAACAATTTTAAAAGGACAAAACTCTGTATTTAAATATGTCCTCTGATTGCATGTTGAAATAAGAGCAGTCTATGCTTTCAAAGCTAAATGTTATATTTTAATTTGAGAAGAAAAAAGCAGAGTCATTTATAGCTCCATTTTTGTTTTAATATGGAAAATTTGGTGTTTCTAAAGCACAGTTTAGGTCACAATTTTTAGAATGAGTAAACCTTGTGAGTTTTCTAAGGGAGAAGAGTATGATTATAAAAACAATTTGGTTGAAATGGAAATATGCAAGAAATTGTCCAACTGAGATATTACTATTTAAACTAATGTTTTAACAGATTTAACAATGTAATTATAAAGACATTTCATAATTACAGAAAATTTACATTAACCCAATGGATCATTTTACACAATAAGTAGGTGTTGATAATATGAAGAAAATGAATGATATTGAATACATATATGAGGATTGTATGCGAAAGCTTTCAATTCGAAACAAAATCAAAAGACTCTAACACCCACCAACTCCACGATAACTACTGAAAATATGTTATCATATCCATTTTCATTTCCTCAATGGAAAACTGAATCCCAGATTTCTAAAGTTGACATTGTACTTTTTCACCAGTGAGTCTCAGATTACGTCCTCTTCACCTGCTTAAAAACAATAAAACATTCATTTGGTACTAGCACATGTTCAGTCATAATCTCAACCATGCCTTCCTTAATCCCTTTTACTTTGTCTCCAGAAGCAAATTGAAACAAAGTCAGACTTGCTATAAAAAGCAAAACCTTTCAATGTCTACAAAATTTGCTGCTGTGATTGATTGAATGTGCACCTAATACCATGAGTTTGAAATGTAGTCACGTGTGGACAGAGAACATTCGAAAGTTGGGTAAGCATGAAAGATCTGAAGTCATGAATGAAATTTGAACCCTGAGAATAGGCTTATTATAAAATAATAAATTTGGCCTACTTCAATTTTCATAATTCTCATGTTTTCCTTATACATTGGAGCAATGTAGCAAGCCTCCTCTCTCAAATATACGAGTATTAAAACTCTCTTCATCAACTATTAACTTCCATTTCAAAGCACAGACACAGAGTTAAAATACTAAAAATTACATCTTAGCAATGTAAAATGAACTAAGAATTCAGGATGTCTTAATAAATTTAATAATTTGAATATTGAAAATTATACAAATTTACAATGTGAATATAAAATTAGTAAGCAGGGTAACTTACACAGTGATAAAAATACAATTTTATTAATAGTAAAGAAGCTTATACATGCATAAACATATCCATAATTTTCAAAGTATGCAATATATAAAAATTGTGCCAATTTCTTTACTAATTTTTATAAGTGTCTAAATTCATTAACATATGGTACAAGAAAAATGATAAATATGCCTATATGCAATATGCAACATTTTATACCTACATATATGACCTATCAAGAAAAGAATAAAAGCAAATATGTACAGCATCTCATGACCTAAGAGATCACAATAGATTATATTTTTCAAAACTATTCTACAAATGGTTTATATGTTTGACTTATATTTCTTCTTAGTGAATAATAAATGTATAATTTTATTTTAAATAAATAATGAATCAAATATTTCAATCATGTTTTTATTTAAATATTTGTATTTTGCCAACCAAAGAAACTAAACATCAGAATACACTGAGACACCTGAAAAATAATATAAACAAATACTCTTTATAAAAATCCCATTTTCATCAACATTTTGGTACAAGTTTTGAATAGCTATGATTATAATGAGGCAGGTGGCTAAAACTATCACAATTCAGACAGCTGGTGAAGCTGAAGAAAAAAACCAATTATTCAATTTGGCTTCTAAATTTTTATTTGTTTAATCTGGCATACATTGGCATTTTCTTTCCCATCTGGATTTGGTGAGTTCCTTGAATAAGTAAGAAAATTAAATCAACTCACCAAAATTTTATTTAAGCATCATTACTTTTGCATAGTTTTTTTTCCTGTGTGTGTGGAAAAATATGCATTTTTTTCCACTGTATGAAACACCTGGATAATTGGTTTATTTTGACATTTTAATGACATATTCATGTGTATTTCAAAATTTTGCTTGTTCTGGATGATCAGCAGTACAAATTTTAATGAGATAGCAAATAAACTTCATCACTTAAAATAAAATATTTGAATATATAAAACTCAAATGTGAATTAATCTAATTTGTATATAGAAATATGCCATGATCTACATTCTAGTAACATAAAAATAAAATCCAATTCGTATAGAGAAATATGCCATGATATTTGTTCTAGTAACAAAGACATAAAATCACTCCACTTTTTTCCTTAAAACAAATAATAAATGAATTTACTTTATTTCAAAGCAATCAAGAAATATCTGTACATAGGAAGGTGAAGCATGGTCTATTTGGCCAAAGAAAGCTAAGATTCATTTTTTAGTGCAAGAGATTTGTTAAATTACCCTAAAAACAGTTGCATGATAAAGTAAAAGAAAATATCTTAAGTTAACCTAAGTTAATAAAAAAATGTTTGTTTGAAAATAAAAATATAGGTAGAATGTGTTTAACAAAATATTATTTCAAATAATTCAGTTAAATTTTACATGTGTTCCAAAAATATGTATTTTCATTTAGTAAGATAGTATCTGCGTAGCACAATGACCTTTGATATTCTATTTAGTGTCAGGGGACTATATGGAACTATATCCTTAACGTAGATACATTATAGAGGAAAATGTTTTAATCAACACTGATGCAAAGAAAAGACTCAAGTATATGATGTAAAAAATAGAACGTTTAGGACAAAGATACCATAAGTAAAATTAAAAATATATAAATTGTGCAGCATATGCTATTCAGATGAAGCAGATTTCAGTAATGCAGATCTTAGTGCTAAAAAAGAAAGATAATCATTTAATAAAACTAAATTGATATGGGTTTCATAAAATATGAAATATGTGCATAACTAAAAGGACCTCTTCCAAATTTATCAGCACATTTGAAAAAGAAACACAAAAATTCAAAATTTCAGTAAGTTCTGAGATCACAGAGGGTTTCACACTAAATACTGAGAAAACTCTAGAACAACTAACTGTTCTTATTAAATGTAGAGGTCAGAGCACCTCGAGGAAAGTGTCACTGGAACAAAAAAATACAGACTACATTTTGGGATATAGATAATAGTTTCTAAAACTACAGATAAATATCAAAATACATGTAAAACACTAAACAATATTTTGGAAGGCAAATTTATCATTGCCAAGATTCCAGCGTTCCAAGAGAGCAGCTAACTTAGTGAATATTTGAAATATATAATCATAGACATATTAAACAGTTCATTTGTGCTAGTACAACAGAAATATTGATTCTCTGGGGGGAAATGTGAACATCTGTTTATTTGCCTCTTATAGAACACTTAAAAATATAGTAAAAAGTCATACCACATGTGTGAATTAATATAATTGAGAGTACTTACAGAAACATAAATCTCGGCTTCCTTATAAGGATACAAAGGAATCCAGCAACTGCATCTTTGAAAAGCTGCACACATTAGTAATTGCGAGAATCCACAAAAGCCAAATATCTTACTGTGCCCCTCTGTGGTATCTACTTCAGATTCTAGTCTTAAATTACTGCTTGACTTTCATCAATGATGGATGTTACCTAGAAATACAATTCATATAAAGAATTTCTTCCCCTACATTGTTACCTCGTAACAAAAAAATAAAATTAGAATAAAATTTGGTGCTAGGACTTTTGTGTTGCTGGAATGAAAGTTACCTCGAGTTTTTTCATGACTGTGACTATGCTGTTCAAAGACTGAGGACAGATTTTGAAAGTTTGTGTTGGAAAAGTGATTTACTACCCTGAGGTTGATAAGCCATTCTTTGAGCTTGAAAGACACACATGCTGAGAAAATTCAAGACTGTAGCGGCACAGCTCATGAGGTTTCAAAAAGAAGGAAGATCCTAACTAAGAAATGGGACACAGGCCACTTGTGTAATCTATTATTATTATTATTATTATTACTATTACTATTATTTTATCTAAGAATCTGTGTGTGCTGGCAGCTAGGAATGATAAAGCAACTGTGTGATTAGCAACATATCAGCATCACTTGTGAAACCAGTGTTTGTGACACGTGGGACTAAATAATAAATGAAATGAAATTGCTTGTCAGCACCACTGAGTTGAATTCTATACTTCCTGAGGGGAACAGGCAAGTAAGCCTTCAGTATGAACACAGAGATGCTCCAGGGCAGTTGGATTGCTTATAACGTCAACAGAAGAATTTAACAAACAGTATTTCAGAGTTTCCCAGGTTGCCTTGCTTTGAAAGGCTGAAAGGGTCACGGAAGCAGTGTATGAAAAGGATGGAATCCCTGTGCAGAGGCCAGGAAAGTCACTGATGAAAGTATTGTGTGGTTGCCAATAGAGACAGTTCATGTCTATGTCCATGTCAGCAGCATGTGTGGAGTAGAAACGACCTAAGGTAAAGATATGTGTGATACAGCCGGCAAAGCTGGAGAAGCAAATCTGCCCAGGCCTTTGGACATCTACAAGCTGACAGAGTGAGTGAGGCCCAGAGGTTGGACATTGAGCTACAGGGTTTGGATTTACACTGTAGGGATTTTGTTTTCTTTGTTTGTTAATATTCCTTTCTTATGTTTCTATATTTCCCTTATTGAGTAAAAAGTATGTTTCTTGTGTTTAGATTTTTTTCTTCCTCTAAAATACTGAACTTTATTAGAGAAATGGTCCTAAAAATAGCAAAGATTCAAACATTTGCTCTAGTCTACTTACATACCATATATAAGACAGAAGTTGAAGCGAGACACACTCCTTCACAATCTTTCCACAGGTGCCCAACGAAAACGACACAAAATTCAGTAACTACCATTTTTTTTTTTTAGGATCCTCCAATGTTCATCTCTAGTTTTAAGGGATAGTTCAACTCTGAACCTGTGATGTTCAATTGATTTGCAATGCTTCTTGGCAAAAACCAATGAATCACATGATAACTGTGCCAGCCACCATGGAAATGCAGTCTTCAAAAGATGAGGAACTTGGGTAACATCTGATTATTTCCAAGATGTCCATGCTCAGTATCAAGATGTCCACAATGTCACCTCATAGCCGGAAGAGCTATTTATTAGTTCCCATATGTCGGTTTCTTCCCCTTTTACACCTTGCTGCAAACTGAAGGCTATGGGTTTGATCCCACCGTGGAGGGAGAGATGCAGCGGGCGGCCCTACGTCACGTCGGTTTTGTTTTATTCATGTGGTCGGCAATTCCCATTCTGCTGTACTTAGTTTTCCTCCTCAGTCCTTGGGGAGTCCTTCTTGCCGGCATCTTTGCTCACACTTGAATCTGTCCCTTTACTGTGTTCCTTCTGGTTGGTTTTCTCCACCTTCTCCTTCCCATCTCGGTCATCAGAACTCCTTTTTTATTATTTATTTATTTATTTATTCTCATTTATTTATTTATTTATTCTCATTTATTTATTTATTCTCATTTATTTATTTATTTATTCTCATTTATTTATTTATTTATTTATTTATTTATTTATTTATTTATTTATTTATTTATTTGACATGGAACGCTCCCTTTCACTCCTGTCACTGATGTGGTCCCTTTCTTTTTCTCTTTCTTATTTCGGCCCCTGGGAGATGGAGACCTGGAAAACTTTCTCTTTATGGTCTTTGATGTTCTTGGAGATTTGGAAGAACTCTTGCTCCTTTGTCACCGCCTTTCCCTGCTGGTACTATGAGATCTTCTTGATTCATTGCAACTTCTGGGTGAAGTTCTGGACTTCTTTTTTCCTTTCTCATCTGCCTTTTTGGATTTGTCTTTTTTCTGCTCCTTGTCTCTGTCTTGTTCCTTGTACTTGTCCTGCTCCTTTTCCTGGTCCTTTTCCTTCTCTCGGTCTTTATCTTTGTTTTTTATCCTGTTCCTTGTCTTTTTCCCGAGGCTTTTCCCTTTCTTTCTCGTTCTCTTTCTCCTTTTCCTTCTCTCTCTCCTTCACTCTGTCCTTTTCCTTCACCTTTTCTCGGGTATCTTTTCTCGTTTCCCATGAACGTGAACGACACCTTGACTTCCACCTCTCCCCAGACTTTGAGTGTTTTTTATGTGGATTCTTGGATCTACGTCTATCTTTCTATCTTGACTGTGACCTGTTATGAGATCTACTCCTGTGCTTTGACTGTGATCTCTTCCTTCTAAAATGGAATTTTGAGCTAGACCTGGACTTTGACTCTGGTTCAATAGCTGCTGAGATAAATGACTGAGTTTCCCGTACTCCCTTCATTACTTTTTCTAACTTCTTAGCTGCAGCTTGAGGTGTCATCTCAGGAGGTTTTTCTATTGCATTGTTGAAGTATGCTTTCATATAATCTACAAGTAAGGATACTTTGATTCTCCCTTTTCACTTTGCATCCACTTAATCTCCTTCACTTCTATTGTTGCATAAGACTTCAAGTATTATATTAACTTGATATGTAGAGAGTGAACAATTTTGTTTTGTTCCTGATTTTAGTGGTATTGCTTTGACTTCCTCTTCATTTAAGTTGATGTTGGCTATGAGCTTGCTGTTAAGTGTTTTTGTGTGTTGAAGTATGTCCTATATATCCTTAGTCTTTCTAGTACTTTATCATGAAGTGTTGCATTTTCTCAAGGGCCATTTCTATAGCTAATGAAATGATCATGTGGGATTATATGCCTTTGAGTAGATTATATGTATTGATTTTTGTATTAGAAAAGCCATTTTATCTCTTGGATGAAGACTACTTGGTTGTGGTAGATGATCCTTTCAATGTGTTCTTGGATCCCATTTTATTAATATATTTGCATCTATATACATAAGGGAATTTGATCTTCAATTCTCTTCCTTTCTTAGATCTTTATGTCGTTTGTGTATAAGGCAACTGCTCACTCATAAAACAAATCTGGATATGTTTCTTAGGTTTCAGTTTTGCAGATTAGTTTTAAGAGAATTAGCAATTCTTTATTTGACAATCTAGTATAATTCTAGGCCAAAACCATCAGTCTATGGGTTTTGTTTTTTGCTTTTTTTGTTTGTTTGTTTGTTTTTTGAGGTGGTAAAAATTACCTGCTACTTCTTCTGAAGTTGGTGTTTTTAGTCTTTTTAAATTTCTTATGTAATCTTGATTTAACTTTGGTAGATATACGTACAAAAATGATTCTTACCTTTAGATTTATAAGATTTTTGAAGTACAGACTTTAAACTATGTTATGATTCTTTAGATTTCCTTGGTGTGTGTTGTTATGTCCTCTTTTAAACACTAATTATGTCAATTTGGGTTTTCTCTCTCTAACTTTCAGTTAATTTAGCTAAAGCAATCTTATTTATTTTATCAATGAACCAACTCCTTTATTTTTTGTAATCTGTGGCTGTTTGTTTAATTCTATTGCATTGACTTTAGCCCCAAGTTTATTTAGTTTTTGTTTCCCACTCCTCTTACGTGTCATTTTAGTGTTCTCTGTTTTGCTGTTGGTTCTTAGAATAAGATCTCTCCAGTTTTATTGTTTGTTTGTTTTATTTATTTTTTAGGTAATCACTGACTGCTATGAACTCGCCTCTTAGAATTGCTTCCTCTGTGTTTCATAAGTTTTAATATGCTGTAGTTTTATTTTATTCAATTCCAGAACATTCTTAATTTCACTCTTTAACTGTCTTGACTCCTTTTTCATTCAATAGTAAGTTTTACAGTATCCATAGTTCACAAGATTTCTCCTTTGTTAATATCCAACTTTAGTCCCTGGTGGTCAGACGAGAATGAGGTGTTATTACAAAGACTTGTATCTCTTGAGACTTACTTTGTCTCTGAATATGTGGTCAATTTTGGAAAATTTTCAATGAAGTATTGTAAAAAAGATATATTCTTTTGTGTTAGGGTGACAGCTCCAGAATGTATCCATTTAGACTTTCTTGATTACCTGCCTATTTTCTAGAGTAGGATCCAGAAGTTAACCACTGTCAGTGTATGAGGGGCATAATGTGATTTAACCTGTAGTAGTGTTGGTTTTATGAACTAAAACGTGTTTGTTTTTGGTGCATAAGTGTTAAGAATTTCAGTGTCCTCTTAGCAATTTTTTTTTACTGCTATAGTTTTCTTTTTTTTTTATTGAAAAAAAAGGTTTTCCCGCTTCCTCCCCGCCTCCCATTTCCCTCCTCCTCCTCCTCCCGTCCTTCTCCCCCTCCCCCACTCCTCTTCTCCTCCCTCTCCAGTCCCAAGAGCAGTCAGGGTTCCCTGTCCTCTTAGCAATTTTTTAGTTGATGAGTATGTATTTTTTTTCCTATCTTTACCGACTTGTTTTGGCTTGAGTCTATTTTGTCAGATATGACAATGGATATATGAGCATGCTTATTAGGTTCATTTATTTGGAATATCTTTTTTCATCATTTTATCCTAAGGTACTGTATATCCTCAATGTTAAGGTGTGTTTCTTGGATGTAGTAAAAGTCTGTGTATTTTCATTGTGGAACTGTGATCATTAATGTTGAGACATATCAATGATCAATGTTGATTGCTTCCACTTATGTGGTTGCTTTTGGTTACCCCCTTTTTTTGATTTGCTAGTCTTTGATTATTTTTTCTTGTTTTTAGTGGATGTGGTTTTTCTCTGTCTTGAGCTTTCATTTTATTTAGGCACTCCTGTGTTCTGGATTTGCAGATATATAAAGCTTAAATTTTGATTTATTTTGGAATTTCTTTCTTCATCCTTTGCAATTGTAAGTTTCCTTGGTCTAAGCAGGCATCTGAGATCTCTTAGAATTTATATAATATCTATCCAGGATATACAGTGTTTTAGAGTCTCCACTGAGAAGTTTGGTGTTATTTAATAGTTCTGCCTATATATGATACCTGGGATTTTTCCTCTGCACCTTTAAGTACACTTTCTTCTATAAGTTTAGTGTTTTAATTATTAGGTGCTGATGGAAATTTCTTTTCTGTTTTGGTCTGCTTGGTGCTCCATATTCTTCTTGTAACTTGTTGTGAATTCTCTTCATTAGATTAGAAATTTTTTCTCCTATGATTTTGTTGAAAATATTTTCTTTGCTTTTGACCCGGGCTTCTTGTTCTTTCTCTATTCCTATTAGTCTTAGAATTGGTCTTTTCGTGTTGTCCCACTTTTCCTGGATGTTTTACACTCGTAATTTTTTTTAATTTATCATTTTCTTTAGCTTATGTATCCATTTCTTCTACCTTGTCTTCAGTGTCTTAGATTCTTAATGTGATCTCATATATATTCTGTTAATGAGACCTGCTTCTTTGTTTCCTGTTCAAATTTCCTAAATTCTTCATTTCCAGATTTTATCAATTTGGGTGTTATTTATTGCTTCTATTTCTACTATTTAGTCTTGAACTTTTTGTATTGATTTTCTTCTGCTGTCATAAATTTCTTTAATGAATTTATTCACTCTCCTTAAGAACCTGTGTAATATGCATAAAGTCTATTTTATGGTTCTTGTCATCAGTGTCAACTGTATTCCGTTTCTCAGGGTGTACTGTGGTAGGATTGCTGGGCTCTAGTGTAATATTATATTGGCTGTCATTATTGTGTTTTTATGCTCACATCATGGCATTTAGGTTTAAAAATATTGTAATTGTAGGTTCTGGTTCTGGTGTTCTCTTTGTTGGGTAGGTGTTTATTCTTTGGTTTCCATTGTTCTCTCTCCTAATGAGAGTGCGACAACTGTATGTTAAGGTATGTCCCTATGGGTACACAGATGAATGAATATCTTGGTGTTGTGAGCTGATATTTGAAAACATGAATGGGTTAAAAGGGGTAGCTGGGAAAGTCCACAAGAGGGAGGAAAGCAGTGTGATCCAGAAGAATCTATTTGTGCCACAAGGCAAATGAATGCAAGAGAACAGGATATTACAAGTTGGATGCTAAAATGTTAGGCATGAGACTGGAGACTGGATTTGGAGAAGAAAAAGGACAATAAAGATCTGGAAATAACCTGTGTGGTTTGCTGGCATACTTATTTCTGTGGTAGGGTTAGCCATCAGGTTCCCAAAAAAAAAAAAAAAAAAAAAAAAAAAAAAAAAAAAAAAAAAAAAAAAAAAAAAAAAAAAATTCTACTGGAACTGGGGTCTAAAACAAAGAGATATACGGTAAAAAAAGAAAAAGGAAGAAGATCTGAGTAATCCACTTAAGATGGGAACAAGAAAGAAGTGGCAGCTTAGGAGCCTGCAGATAAGACTGGAGGACTAATTTTGAAGGGGAGAAGGGAAAGATGAAATCTATAGTTATACTCCCTTCTTCCATTCCTGGTGCTGAACATGGGATCCCCAGGAATTTATTATACCAAATACTATCACTTATTTAATCACAGATAGGTTGTTTGGTGTTTACCACTAATGCTGAGGATTAGAGCTGGGTTCATTGTGCCTAAAAAGTGAAGGAAAACAAAATTCCCGGTAATTTGTCTTGTAGTGTCACAGGCATGCTATGTCACATATGCATCCCTATGAATACATATATGCACAATAGAAAGACGGGAGAGAAAAAGAGACAGAGATACACAAAGACACCTAAAAATAGATGAAGAAAGTCATTTATTTGATAACTTTGCAAATAAAAATTTTAAGTGTTCTAAATCACTTTAATTCGATTATTTTCCAGATTAAGTGCTATCATGTTTTCATTGAGTGTATATATTCATGCTGAAATACAATTATTAGGCCTCAAGTATTGACTTTTATATTTTACTAAGTATAGAAAAAGTTGAAATTTTACCAATTGTCATTATGCAAATGCAACATTTTTGCTGCTTCTAATTAAAGTGATTTCATTTATAGAATATATTTGTGACTAATATTCCAGTAAGGATATTTGAGTGAAAGCCAGTAGCATTCACACTGCACATTTAATTAGATCATGAATATTTATTAAAATAGGAGTGATTATTCTTTAATTCCAAGAATTTAATGAAAACATAAGGTTTTGTAAATGCATTTTAAACAATCTGTAAAGCACATTTTTGAATAGACTTTTTCTATGCAATTCTCCACTTAAAGAATTATTTTTCTAACTTTGAAGTTAAATAAGTAAATATCTTAATTTCTCACAACACATATTATAATTTATCATTGAGTATTGGTTTAATAAAATGCTGTTTGGCCAGTAGACATGCAGGAAGTATAGGCAGGGTAGCCAGAATAGGAGAATTCTGGGAGGAGGAAAGGATCAGTCTAATGTGGTCACCCAGATGCAGAGGATGAAAGATGAGAACGCATCACTAATATAAAAGGTACCAAGCCACTTGACTTTCACAGACAAGAATTATGGGTTAATGTAAGATGTAATAGTAATAGAAGCCTGAGCTTATAGGCCAACCAGTTTATAATTAATGTAGGCCTCTCAGTATTTCTTTGGGACTGAATGGCTGCAGGACCAGGTGGAACAGAACTCTTTGTCAACACTAAAACTTTTTTATTTCTTATGGCCCTGTATAGATTATAAAGAAGCTATGATCAGCAACAATTTGTGGTTGTCTTTAGACAACTAAAGAAGCTAGATGTTTTAATTACAGGTATTACATAAAAATAATATTATAAATAAGGCTAAACAAAGTGAAGACAAAACACATTATTCATTATTTTTTCTTTTTGTGAATTATTCTTATGCATAGTATGCTTTTGACTATGACAGTTGTTCCCACATTTAAAGAAAGAAAAACAATAAAATTTTGTCTGCAAGTGTTTAAAGTGAAATATAGTAAAGTTTACATTATAAATATACTTATACATTATAAATATACTTATTTCTTTATCTGAGAATTGTGATTTTAATCAACTCATGGCATTTCTTCAAGGAGTTTGAAGCTATTAATCATCTTACTGACATTTAAAATTCATTAATCCAGAATTAAATGTTCATTATCAAAACTTTAATATTTTGAATTTTCAAATGTATTCCAGGTATCATGGATATTGACAAACATTAATTTATATGTTCAATTTATATGTATAATTGTTAATTATAGCACTTTGGGAAAAACCTGGATTTTATAATTGTTTAATAATCAGAAAGTGTAAAATGTCTAATGACTTTTTAACTTCATTTCTTAGATCATTTTAAGCTCCTAATTGTTATACAGGATTGATATTTGTGTAGCCTTTCTTTGTTTATATCTTTCTTAGATTTCTCTTCTCCATCATATTCTGGTTGGCTCTTTGGTTCTGATTTCTTCTACTCTTTTATTTCTACGATCAATGAATTCATTAAGCATACATTTAGCAGTTCTAAAAGGTTGCTCATGTTTAAAGAAATGAGCCCATTATCTAAAGAAGAATCAAAAGGTAATCTATTCTTAGCTGGGCGGTGGTGGCACACGCCTTTAATCCCAGCACTCGGGAGGCAGAGGCAAGCAGATCTCTGTGAGTTCAAAGCCAGCCTGGTCTACAAGAGCTAGTTCCATGACAGGAACCAAAAACAAGGAGAAACCCTGTCTCGAAAAATTAAAAAAAAAAAAAGGTAATCTATTCTTAATGCACTTTTAGTAGTCATTAGCTTGTGAACAGAAATTAGTATTAATGATGGAACAAATATTAAGATTTTGTCATATTTTTTTCAGCTTCACTGGCAACACCAGAGAAGCCATGAACCAAGGAGAACCTGGAGAGAGAATTACATGAATCACCCTAGGAAGGGAAAATAGACAAGATCTCTTAAGTAAATTGGGAACTGGGGAGGAGGGAGGAAGTTGGAAAGGGAGGGGAGAGGGAAAGGGGGAGGATAAGAACAGAATGGTCCATTTGGAGGAAAGACAGAGAGGAAGAACAAGGAAAGAGATATCTTGATAGGGTTTTCAAGACGACTGGCACTAGGGAAATTTCCAGAGTCTACAACGATGACTCCAGCTAAGACTCTAAGCAATATTAGAGAGGGTGACTTAACTGCCCTTCCCCTGAAATCAGATTCATAACTATCTTAATTGTCATTACAGATCCTTCATCCAGCAACTGATGAAAGCAAATGCAAAAATCCACAGCTAATCACTGGGCCTAACTCCCAGAATACAATCAAAAAGAGGGAGGAGTGAAAACATGAGCAAAGGGGTCAAGACCATTTTGGCGAAACTCATAGAAACAGCTGACTTGAGCTAATTGTAGCTCCCTGACTCTGGACTGAGAGTTGTGGAAACTGCAGAAGACCAAACTAGGCACCCTGAGTGTGTGTGAAAGTTGTGTGACTTGGACATTTTGTGGGGCCACTGGCAGTGGTATCAGGAATTTCCTGAGTATAAGAACTGGATTTTTAGAATCCATTCCCTATGGAGAGATACCTTGCTCATCCTAGACAGAGGGAGGAGGATCTTGGTCCTACTTGCAAGTGATGGAACAGACTTTGTTGACTTACCACAAAAGGCCTTACCCTCTCAAGGAGTGGCTGGGGGCTGAGGTGGGGAGAAGGTTGGGGAGTGGGAGGAGGGGCAGGAGGGAGAGCTGGACTTGGTACATAAAATTAAAAAAAATACTGCTTTAAATTGTAATCTAGACTAAAAATGTAATGAATAAATAGCTTCTAGAGACATATATTACTCTGTTAGGTATTTTTATAAAATACACCGTTTTGCTTATGCAATTGTCAAATAATATAACTAATTACGAAATATTATAATGTGGGTTAAAAAAAGAAAGAAAAAATGGGAGCAGAATAACAAGATTTTGGAAATATATTGATAAACATACTTACAATACACCAAAAATAGTGGATTTTTCTCTGTTTCCTCTACTTTCAAGGTTTGTGAAAAACATGGTACAATATGAATTAGTTTGAACAACTCTTTCAGAGATTTTGAAGAAATGTCTCAGCATGAAATAAATAACTTGTCCTGTAGCTTCCTCTCTTCCTCAAGGGGAAGATAAATTCCCTGTAACATATCCATTATCTGATACATCTGAGGTGTTGAAAGCTGAAAGACACCTGACTCTTTCTCTTCTGTAAGCCAAGTTAGTAACTGACCTCATAACCTTTTCTGTTTGTCACAAGTTGCTAAAAAGATAAGTTCGTGACATTTCCAACTGAGCAGGTAACAAATGATCCACCAATGTCATGAATCCTATCCCTGTTTTTGTGGAAATTACAAGTCATTCACACACACACACACACACACAAGTGCAAAGGCACAAAATATTGAGGATGATATGTCTATTTGTTTATTTTTTGAAGTCTGAATTTACATTATTTTAAATGTATAAAGTGTGATGATGCAAGTCCCAAACACCCCATGGATATAATGATTGGAAGGAAGCTTGGAGGAGCCTCCGAGTATAGTGAACATACAAGTTGAGCAGGTAGATAATTTCCTATTAATGTATTTACCAATTCTCTTTACGAAGTTGAACCAATTTTACATTCTAAGATTCACCTGAAGAAAAGTTATTCTCAATAAACAAGCACAAATTTGATTTTTATTTCAAAGTTTGCCTGCCTAAATAAACATATATTTTCAGTTTTGTGCATAGTTTGATTTAGTGTTACAATGAATATTGCAGTCCATTTCAAATGCATAGATTAATCAATCACTTTGTGGAGCTAGAGAAAAATCTTCCATTGTTTCTTCCAGTTTTATTGGTATTATCTTTAAGTACCGCTATATGTTATTTGACCAAGACAAGTTTTCATGAAGTAAATACATTCCTCAGATTCCTCAGTCTTTTGATATGAGAGAATCTATATTCTCAATATGATTCCTGAATAATGTAAGTTTCTAAAGTAACCATTAAACTTATTTCCACATTTTATCAGGCTAGAAAGATTCATGCAATACTATCTTCATTTAAATTCATAAAACTATTACATGATAATTTTCATTATGTTTTAATGCATGGTAAATGGATGGAGTATTGGAAACCAGGTTAACATTCAGATAATTTTGTACTAAATAAAGTGAGTCCTGTCTAATTGTAATGAACCCTTTAAAAACAAATAATTATATGTGCCTCATGATAATATGGGGCCTGCAAAAGACCTCAAAGTTTTATAAAGTTTGGAACTCCTATAATTAAATCAAATCAGAGTAAACCTACTTGGGGGGGGGGAATTGTAACCTAGAAGCAGAGAGAAACCTTGTGAAAATAAAAAGAAAAAAGAAAGAAAATAGACAGCCACTTCAGTCCAGAGACACAACCAAAACTTATAGAGTGCTTGGAGGCGGTTGTCATCTAGTCTATAAAATGCCCCACTCAGTAACTAGGAAGTTGTGAAACACTGAATCAATAATTTAAGTTATCCTCTGACTACTGTGATAAAAGTTCTATTATACAATTAAGCATGTAGTGAGTATGCATGTATTAGAAAAGTGTTAAATAAAAAAACAGGAGGAGAAGGGGAGAAGGGGACAGGGAAGGAGAAATTGAGTGAATGGGATAGTCAGGATAGAGGAATGACAAAGATGAAGAGAAAGGAAAGTCATATTTTGATTGAGGGAGCCATTTTGGCACTATCAAGAACCCCCCAGGAATCCACAAGGATGACGAGAGCTAAGACCATCAGCAATAGTGGAGAGGGAGCCTGAACTGGTTTTGCCTTGTTGTCAGAATGATGAATATCTTAAATGTTACCATAGTACCTTTTCCCAGAAACTTATGAAAGCAGAGGCATAGTGGAGTACTGGGCTAAAATCCCAAAGACCAATTGAAGAGTGGGAGGAGTGAGAATATGAGCAAAGAGGTCAAAACCATGATGGAAATACCCAATGAAATAATGAGCTAATGGAAGCTCATGAACTCTAGTCAGACAGGAAACAAACTAGGCCCTCTGAATGTGGGTGACAGTTGTATGGCTGGGACAGACTGCAGGGCCACTGACAGTGGCACCAGTATTTATTCCTACAGCTTGCACTGGCTTTTTGGAATCCATTCTCTTTGGATGGATACCTTACTCAACCTAGATATAGTAGGGAGAGCCTTGGACCTTCCCCAAAACAATGTGCTTTATCTTCTCTGAGGAATGGATGGGGGTTGGGGCTAGATGGAGGGATGAGAGGAGGGAAATAAGTGGGAACTGGGATTGTTATGTAAAAAGAATAAAGATAGTGTGTTTTCTTTTTAAAAAATAATAAAAAGATTCTAAATGGGTGATTCATAGAACAGTGAAGTCATATTGATGAGACAACCACAAAGAAACATGAGTGCAAATTTCACTCTCAGCTCTCACTGGGATTTTTCCTCTGTTACTGTGAAGTTCGAAGTGAAAAGTGTCACTCCCTAAACTAACCATGGAAGTAAAAATGAAGCTGCCATTTTTGCAACAGAAAATTATCCTTGAAATGAAAATTAAATACTGTATATTCTTTTTGCTAGTGAACATATTCAAAGGTATTAGATTATGTATATGCCACTGTGTCTGTGTCTGTTGTGTGTCTGCATGTGGTGAGTACGGAGAGTGATTTTTAAAATGTGGTGACGTTATTATAAAACATTCGCACACGATGTGACAATATGATGAATGGAATGGAGAAATGGAATTTTCTTGTATTAAATTTTCTTTCTTTCAAACTTCATTCTTGAGCTAAATTTAGCTTTGACAGTATGTAATGCCATTTGCTTCACTTGCTATAGAAATCAAGAAAGATATTGTCCACAGAAGAAAAAATTACATGGTAACTTTCAAATTTCTCAGATCAATTGTAACATTATATTGTATCCTCAATCTAAGAAAACTTGCATTGTTTAAAATGTCCAACTTTTTCAGACATTGTTTTGCCTGAATTCATATATTAAAAATCACCCAATATAATCTTTTTTTTCCCAAGACAATTGGATGGGGGCATTTATTTAAGACAACAAGTTGCTTTAATGAGAGATTTGAATCTACACTTGATAAAACTTTACACTATTACTATTTCTTAATTTTTTTATTATATATCTCTTTGCATATATATATATATAATACTACAATGTTTTTCCATTTGAGAAATTGATTAATGATTTTGAATTAGAAAATATCATATAGTAATATGTATATTAGTAGTTTATCATTGTTAATAGACAGGAATAGGAATATTTTCCCCAAGACTTTGTAATAAAATTTTTCTTTCTGTCTGTCTTTTTTTCTTTTTATTTCCTTTTCTCTCTATTTCCTTCCTTTTTTTCTCCTCCCCTGCCTCCTTCCTTCTATCCTTCTTTCTATACGTTTTCTTTATGAGAGTGGTTTCTCTGTATTGCCTTGGCTGTCCTCTATCTAGCTCTGTAAACCATGCTCACCTGTGCCTTCTGGTTGCTGGAATTAAAGTCAAGTGTGCATTTATCTGATAACATATTTGGTAATAATTAAGAAAGTCATATTTTAGCCAACATATTTGTATAAACTTTTAATCCCAGTAGTCAAGAAGCTAAAGCAGGCAGATCTCAGTGATTTTAAAATCAGCCAGAATGAAATTCTAAGACTGTGATTCAACAATATTATAAATTTCAGCTGCCTACACCCACATCAGATAACTCTTAACTTATTATAAGTGTGACTTCAGAGGAACTGGTGTTCTCATTTGGAATCTGTAGGAACCTTCAGACCATACACATAACACAATCCCATTTACATCAGATTATTAATAATTAATAATAAAATAAAAACAAAGTATTCATAAATGAAACCATTTATTCATAAATAGATTAGCAGATAAAAAATGTGGTACATATACATGGTTGACTATAAATTATACAGCTTTAAATACAAATGCAGTCATGAACTTGAATGCCATATGATATCTTTCGTATGAGATTCAAATTTTTGTATACAAGTAGAAGCCAGGAAACTAGAAAGAAGATTTATTTCAATGGTGTGATAAGTGACAGAGAATACATAAAATACTAATAGTGAGAGAGTGTACGCACCTGGAAACAGTTATGCTGAGAAGGTCACTGGCAAATGGGAGAATCAGAGGGTTAATGGGTTGCCTAATACAAAAAAAAAAAAAAAAAGATATGAACTGTTGCAGTGTGTAATTTCTGTTGTTGTTTACTCCAGACAAAAATATAAAGTACAAGCTTTCCCTAAACTCCTTTCGTAGGCATTCTGTCTCTAAACTCAAGGTGATTTCTACTTTCATAGGCTTCAAATTCCAGTGTTATGACATTACTTTTCTCTGCACACCTGATGGAGACCACCACCGAATTTATTGCCATTCACCATATCTTGAACTGTAGCCTCATAGAGATATCAATGTGTTGGAGTTCATCTGATGTATACTTTAAAAATATTCAGAATTACTACTTTTCAATTGAAATCTGTTAACAATATATTAAGTATAACTTTTCTTTGAAAAAATTAATTTTTATTAACTTTTAATTTCTTATAATATTATGGCAATTTGTATATATTTTAATAAGGTACCAGCATAAAGAAATATTTAGGTTTGTCTTTCTGTTTCAAATTTAAATTGATAACATTACTTTCTGCATTCTATGTTTTCCTAAGTTTCTAATTAACATGAGGTTAATATTATATCTCAACTATATAAGAAATATTTATTATGTAACCATTTACAGTATGTATTTGTTAAACAAAAAATGATTAATGCTTGAAAGCATCTCTGACTTTCTTCTTCTAGGACATTACTATAATATCTCTTGCCATCATTACTTTATCACCTCAACTCTTTAAAGCAGTGATCACTAGTACATTCTCTCTAAACAACATCTCTGATAACCACACGAATAGTACCTTTAAAATGTTCTGTCACTACCATTTTAAGGGTTAAATTTACCTTTTACAAAATGTTTAGGTTAAGATCAAATGACCCATTTTCTTGATTGCTCTGTTAGTGTCCTACTGCTGTGAAGAGACACCATGGCCATGTCTACTCATGGAGCTTGCTTACAATTTCAAAAGTTTAATGTTGTCATGGTGGAGAACATGGCTCCTTGCAGACAAATTTGGTGCTATAGAAGCAGCTGAGAGTTCTACATCTGGAGCGTCAGATAGCAGTAAGAGGAAAGCAACACTGGGCCTATATTGAGTGTTTGAATCTTCAAAGTTCATCTTGGGGACACACATCGCCAACAAAATCATAACTCTTCCGACAAAACAAAATCTCCTAAGTCTACTGAAATAAAGTGTCACTCCTCGATGACTAAACATTCAAATCTATGGGTCAGTGTGGGCCATTCATATTTAAACCAAACCAAACAACATATCATTTTACTACTGCATGTATGCTTTTACCTGAGCCAGTGCTTTTTGCAGTATACTTCACTAAATGTTTGATTGTAATAATTAAATTCAAGGCTAAGTAAGACCCACAAAGATCACAAAAACAAGACCCACATTCTGCCTTAAGCCTCACCCCAGTTGTGGCCCCAGTGTCAGTGATTGGTGCACCTGGAAGCTGATGCTCAGCAGTCTTTCTTTTGCTGCTATTCACAACAATTGACAATCAAAGGATTGTACTATCTGACTCGCTAGAATAGTCCATCCTAGGTAGAGCCTGTCTGGGGATGCTACCTGCTGTGCTTTTAGAAATGTCATACTCAGGTTGAAAATGTCAGCAGGCTGAATATCTAGAGGATTTTCTTTTTTCTTTTTTTTTTTTTTGGTTTAATTTATAGACATCTATTATGAGGAGCTTTAATATCTCTCCCATGCAGGGCATCTATTTTTTCTTACACAATTTCTATTTTTAATACTACAATCACTTTTCGAAAGGAATTCAGCTTAAACTGTGAAAGTTCACAACTGTATTTCTATTTTAATGATTCGATAAATGTCTCCTGTAATTAATTCATCCTTTATCCTTCTTTCACAGAAAGCAGAACAAAGCTACCAAAAATTTCCTTGAAAATATTTTTTTTCGCCGGGCGGTGGTGGCGCACGCCTTTAATCCCAGCACTTGGGAGGCAGAGGCAGGCGGATCTCTGTGAGTTCGAGACCAGCCTGGTCTACAAGAGCTAGTTCCAGGACAGGCTCCAAAACCACAGAGAAACCCTGTCTCAAAAAACCAAAAAAAAAAAAAAAAAAAAAAGAAAATATTTTTTTTCTTCCACATAGTAATCAACAACTTGATGGTGAATATTTATCACCCTTGTGTATATTTAATGCATGCATGTCTATATATCTATAAATCTTAAACTGAAAACAGTAAAGGGCTGGAAATAACTGATTGGATAAGAATGCTAGCTTCATGAGCATGCAACCAGACATAGCTGTGCCTGCAGGTAATTCCAGGACTCACCAGTGGAAAAAGGATTCTTCAGAGAGCTCATTGGCCAGTTAGGTTAGACAATTCAGGGCCTTCTGATTTAGTTAAAGAAGGTGCTTAAGGCAAGGTGGAGGAAAGAAATCAAGGAAGACACTGCATGCCATTTGTGGAATTTTGAATAAGAATGGCCCTTAGAGGCTGCTACATTTGAATGTTGGTTCCGAGTTGAGCTCTCAAAAGCCCATACCAGGTCAAGTCTTAATCCCTGTGCCCCCAGTTTGTGTAAGCACTCAGCTCCTGCCCCATTCACATACCTGCCTGCCTGTGCTGTGCTCCCTGCCATGATGGCCATGAACAAGGCTCAAATTAAGTGCTTTGCTTTATAAAATGTCTTGGTTATGATTGGTCTTGACAGTAATGGAAAGGTAACTAAGGTGTCGTGTTATTGCTTCTACAAGCACACCTGGGCACATACACATGATCACTCATTTGAATGAACCGTAGATGCTCCCAACAGTTTATCATAGAAAAGGGTTAGTGTCTTCTAAAATGTTTATCTATTTACTGATTTCTCTTAGCACACAGAGTGCAATACATGACACATCACCCAGCCCAAGAATGAATGAGGCAATATTTTGTAAACATGACACTGGCTGTCAAAGTTTATGAGAGAAAAAATAAATCATAGTGCCCTATAGTAAGAGACAACTATCTAGAATTAGTAATATGGTGGCTTAAAGTGTGAGGCCCTATGACACCAAGAAGAGAAGCTATCGTATCCAATTATTCTAGAAACATCCCTTTGAAATAAGAAGCCATTTTTTTCAAGTCAATTCAGTCTATGTTTGAATAAAAACAAACTTTGATAGTGAAAAAGTACCTATTTTCTGTTTTCATTGGTACTTTGAAATAATATGCATATGTAATCCCTTATTGGGCAAGTTTTTAATGTGTCTGATAATCTGTGTCATTGGCTAAAACATAATTGATTCCTGGAGGTAGAAAATTTGTGCTAACTTTAAAAAGAACTTCCTATTCAAGGCTTTCTTCTTGCCCAGAAAACTTAGTTTTCAATAATTTCTGAGCCAACATCTGTAGCCTGTACCTTGTGTTTCATAAATGACAGGAGTTGTTCAGTTGATGTTTGCCCAACTTATCAGTTATCACCATGCACCTTGCCAGAAATTTCAGTGTATTTCTCCTCCACCTTCCGAGCCTCATCATTTTCAGTCAGCTGTAGGCATTAGCTGCCAGAATGCCAGAGACATATGGATGATGTTTTTAAAAATCCATGCACATTTCTATAGTGAGGACCCACCTCAGTAATATGTTTCTTTACCAAGTGAAAAGTTGTAATAAATACTAGGCATCTTGAAAAACACTATCATAAAAAAGGATGTTACTAGCATATGATTATAGGTAATGTTTTTATGGTGATTATATGCAGTTATTCTACACACACACACACACATTTTTCCTTAAGCTAAATCTTATTTCACTATATAAAATGCGTTTCAGTACTGAATTCTTGTCTCGGACTGCCAGTCCCCATATAATGACACACAACTTATTAGTTATGAATGTTTAGTGTTAATGTTGTTTCACTAGTTATTATAACTTAATTAAACCCTTTTCTTTTTGACTACATTTTCACTAAGGGCGTTTTACCTTTCTTTTATCCTATAGGTCCTACTTTCCTTCTTTTTATATGTCTGGCTGGCTGGTGGCTACCTGGTTAACTGGTCCTGGGTATCTCCTTCTCTTTCTCTCTCATTCTTACTTGAGCTAGCCTAGAGTCCTCTTCCTCCTTATTCTTTCTTTACAGTAGCCCCACCTATCCCTCTATTGCCATGGCTATTGGCATTCAGTTTTTGTTAGACTAGTCGGGAGCCTCAGGTAGGCAAGATAAAACAAATGCCACACATCTTTACATAGTTAAACAAATGAAGCATAAATGATGTAACACATCTTTATATAGTTAAACAATTATTCTACAACACAAGCAAATGAAACAAATTTTATGTGGTTAAAGTAGTATTCCATAACAAAATCTTGGCAGTAGCAATCTCAGTCTCCTGGGGTACCACCATAATCTAGGAAAAGTGTAATGACAAAGTAGGCTTGTAGAAACTCAGGGAATTTATTATCTTGTTGAAAAGGAAAAGTCTCTATAGAGAGCAGTTCGGTTTCAGAAGGCTTTTCCCAGTGGAGAACATATCACCTAAAATACAGCTTCTCATGCTATGGAATTATTATGAAATATTATGATACTTCTATCTGTTGAATTTTAGTAGTCCATACAGTAATAAAAGGAAAAACAATGTTTGTTAAATATTAGAACTTATCTAGTGTTTTCAAGCCATGATATGTACATTTATTGCTAGCATTATTAGTGCACTTAACTGAATGCAAGAAGAGCATTGAGGATTAGTTAAATTCTCTTAAAATAGTTATGTAGGTCATGGCCTCAGAAGTGAAAACACACATTCCAAAAGGCTCACAAACCTTTCCTGAGGGATTCCTGTATAGAAACTACTGCTTACAGATGTAAATACCCTTATGTACGAATGCTTGCATATATACACATAACTGCCTATTTTCATGATTATCTTATTAATGCATCATAAATATAAGATTTTCAATTAGTTTAGTATTGCATGTATTTTTTTTACCATCATGAATAAATACCAAGTTATCTTGGTTAGTGTCTGGGTTTCTATTTTGCTAAAATAGTTAGTGTCTGAAAGAATTCTTGCTAAACTTAACTTCATCAAAGAGAAATGTGTAAAAAATATTTATATGAATTTACTTGGGTGACTGCTATCTGGCATGAGGATAAATGCTGAGATATTTGAATTAGAATATGTAAAGATCAGATATAATTTTCCCATGAATTTTAATCAATTTAAAATATAGATCTTGGGCTTCTTGGTTTGGACTTGTCACACAAGAAGCTTAGGGTTTGTCACTCTATTCTAAGCACAAGTAGAAGTTGAAAAGAAATCAAATACTTCTTTTTTTCTTAGCTGAGTCTTAAAAGACAGGTCAGAGAAAAACCTCTTCTCTTTTTTTTTTTCATCTCTTCTTTTTTATTTAAAGAAAAATTAAGGTTTTAACTTTAACATAGTAAAATGACATACAATAAGCAGTCATAGCAAGAATTATAGTTATAATATTTATATCTACTTTATCTTTTTCATAACTGAGGAAAACTATAGTTTTAACTCTCTATTCTTCTACTCCATCAAAGACTCCAGAAGGCTATAATATTACCTAAGTAAACAGGAACTGCATTGTAAACAACTTCCAAAACTCTAGAATTGACAGAGACTTCTCACTGCCTGTACAGTCACCCAAAGTTCTACAACATTCTTCTAGGTATCTATCTTCACCCTACAGGCCCACAGTATCTAGCAGACTTTTCCACAAAGCATGAAATTTCAAAGACAGTTCTGCCTATATTGGCAGTTTGTCAGTTACTTTTTTCTGTGTCCTGCAGAATGTCTGGCAGAGTCTTTCATGAAGCAGGAACCCTGAAGGACCATTTCACCTTTAGGCAAGTTCAGCAATCATTTTTTGTAGGTCCTACAAGTCCCGTCAAGTAGTCCAGGCAAGAGCAGTTTCTTGTTCAAATGGTTAACAAACTCCATGAGGAGACTCTTCCATGCCCATCATACTCTTGAAGTAGATTTGTGCTGCCAGGAGCAGATGTGTCTCAGTGTCATGAAAAGTTCTAAGTTCTTAAAACATTTTAAATGCCATATTTTGTTAGTCTTTGAAAGGTTTGAAGGATATCTATCCATCTGAAAGATATCTTTATATATCTAGAAAACCTAACTAATATGCCTACAAGCTTGACTATTATAGATGACTGTCTATTAACCTAAATTTCTTTATTATACATTGCATTTTTATTTTTTTTATTTATTATTATTATTCTTTTTTAATTAAAATTTCCAACTGCTCCCCGTTTCCCATTTCCCTCCCCCTCCTCCCACATATTGCCCCCTCCCCCCACTCCCCTCCCCCATCCCCACTCCTCTTCTCCTCCCCCCAGTCCATTCCCCCTCCCTCTCGATACTGAAGAGCAGTCCAGATTCCCTGCCCTACAGGAAGACCAAGGTCCTCCCACTTCCATCCAGGCCCAGGAAGGTGAGCATCCAAACAGGCTAAGCTCCCACAAAGCCAGTTCATGTATTAGGATCGAAACCTAGTGCCATTGTCCTTGGCTTCTCATCAGCCTTCATTGTCCGCCATGTTCAGAGAGTCCAGTTTCAACCCATGCTTATTCAGTCCCAGTCCAGCTGGCCTTGGAGAGCTCCCAATAGATCAGTTCCAATGTCACAGTGGGTGGGTGCACGCCTCGTGGTCCTGATTTCCTTGCTCATGTTCTCCCTCCTTCTGCTCCTCATTTGGACCTTAAGAGCTCAGACCGTTGCTCCAAATTGGGTCTCTGTCTCTCTCTCGATCTATCGCCAGATGAAAGTTCCTGTGCCATTCTCCTTGGCCTCTCGTCAGCTCTCATTGTCCGCCACATTCAGAGAGTCCGGTTTTATCCCATGTTTTTTCAGTAGCAGTCCAGCTGGCCTTGGTGAGCTCCCAATAGATCGGCCCCACTGTCTCAGTGGTTGGGTGCACCCCTCATGGTCCTGACTTCCTTGTTCATGTTCTCTCTCCTTCTGCTCCTCATTATAACCTTGGGAGCTCAGTCCGGTGCTCCAGTGTGGGTCTCTGGCTCTATCTCCATCCATCGCTAGATGAAGGTTCTATGGCGATATGCAAGATATTCATCAGTATGATTATAGGATAGGTTCATTTCAGGTTCCCTATCCTCAGGTGCCCCAATGAACTAACTGGGGACATTGCCCTGGACATCTGGTAGCCATTCCAAGTTCAAGTCTCTTGCCAACCCTTAGGTGGCTCCTTTACCTAAGGTATGAGTTTCCCTGCTCCCCTATCCAACCTTCCTTTATCCCCAATCACCCCGATTCCCCCAGTTCCCCTCATCTTCTCTTTCACACTTTTCTCTCCCCATCACCCCTCATCCCCATCCCACCCCACCACCAAGATTCCATTTTTTTGCCCATCAATCATGTCTATTTCCCATAGCTGGGAGGATATCTATATGTTTTTCCTTGGGTTTACCCTCTTGTTTAGCTTCTTTAGGATCACAAATTATAGACTCAGTGGCCCCTATCCATGGCTAGAAACCAATTATGAGTGAGTACATCCCATGTTCTTCTTTTTGGGTCTGGGTTACCTCACTCAGGATCGTATTTTCTATTTCCATCCATTTGCATGCAAAATTCGAGAAGTCATTGTTTTTTACCGCAGAGTAGTACTCTAATGTGTATATATTCCACACTTTCTTCATCCATTCTTCCATTGAAGGGCATCTAGGTTGCTTCCAGGTTCTGGCTATTACAAATAATGCTGCTACGAACATAGTTGGACAAATGCTTTTGTCATATGATAGGGCATCTCTTGGGTATATTCCCAAGAGTGGTATTGCTGGGTCCAGGGGTAGGTTGATCCCAATTTTTCTGAGAAACCGCCACACTGATTTCCAAAGTGGTTGCACAAGTTTGCAGTCCTACCAGCAATGGATGAGGGTACCCCTTTCTCCACAACCTCTCCAGCAAAGGCTATCCTTGGTGTTTTTGATTTTAGCCATTCTGACAGGTGTAAGATGATATCTCAAAGTTGTTTTGATTTGCATTTCTCTGATCGCTAAGGAGGTTGAGCATGACCTTAAGTATCTTTTGGCCATTTTAACTTCTTCTGTTGAGAATAAATAGCTATTGAATAATTCATTTCTAATTGAATCAAACAAGGATTCTCAAGAGTATGTTTTTCAAGCATTTGAAAAGAAATTAAAAACATCTTGTGAAAGTTGAGCAATATAGAAGCCGTACGCTGGGAACGCCTAAGTGGTCTCTCTCTTGTTAGTTGGGACCAAATACTTGCTGCAAGGAGAGAGACCATATTTTCAACAACAACTTACCTCATAAGTATTAACAAACTGCTTTTCTATATTATATGAGGTAGAAAAGTTCAAGACTAGCCAATGCTAATTTTAAGAAGGAACAAAGTGGGATAAAATAAATGAAATCCAATAACTTCCATCTATACTTTTCATAAGATAACAGTAATAATGAAAGTTAGGTATGTGTGCAATTATGTATTCATAAATACATCATTACGAATAAAATGGAAAGTTTTTAGTATATCTTCTTAAGTATTGCCAATTAATAATTGACAGGGAACAAAGGCAGAATAATAGAGAGAAGGCCACACTAAGAAATGATGCTGCAATGTTTGAACTACCACAAGCAACAAAACACATATTCCTAATAAGGTGAAAAGGATCCTCACATAGATTATAGTCCTGAATATAAAGCATAAAATGAATGTGAAATTGATCATACACTTATTGAATATAATGCTGCATTGAGCACTCGCATTCCTAGATTTCAATGAAATGCACCAGGCCCCACTGGTTTCACTCACTCAAATACTTCTGAAACAATTAGTTTATCAATCTTAAAGTATTTGTCTCCTCCATTTCACTCATGAAATTCCCAAACCAAGGACTATTCATAAATTGTTGAATAGTCTTTGTCATGCAAATCAAACAGTTTCAGACTTTGGTAGAAAAGGGATATCTCTATGAAGTGTAATTAATTTATTTCCTAGGAACTTTTTTTTTTCTGTCAGAAACACCTGAGTGTTAACTGGTAAAGAAATTGTCATTACGTGTCTTTCTCAGTTTGGACAGAATTCTTACTAGTGCCTCAGTACTTCAAAGCAAACTAAAAGACTTTGGTGTATATAGCTAGGTGAACTCTGAATTTTCTTCTAATTCTAAGTTTAGATAATAAATATGTACATCAATACTTGCAATATGGTTTTATTTTAAGCCCTTCAATTATACATGTTTATTTTAGATTTTATGCTTCATCTTGCAACAAATCTAAAGGGACTTAAGAAAAGAATGTTTATTCTATGCACGAACCTCTTAATTCAGCTTCTTAAATGTTTACATGCTTAATTTCATCAATCAGACATTTAGAATGAAATGAAAGCAAATCCTCCAGAAAATTCACTTCCCAGGTGGTGTTAGGATGAAATCTTCTGGAAGTAATATAAATTACCTATCTCGGAGTCACTGAAGAGGACAATGCCTTTTGCAGGTAAAAGGAAAATTTCTAATTCTTTCTGATTTAATAGTAAGTGTAATATATATGATTAACAATGAAACTGAAATATTTATAAGAAAGGAAGCCTAAAATATTGATATTCTTAAATATAGATAACTAGAATCTACAAACATGTAAAAAAAAGAGACGAACTTTAAAATAAGAGACTATTAGGATCTAGTGACATTTGAGATTTTCATAACTCTTTTCTTTGTAGAAAACAACAAAAATAATATCAGCTGGTTGTATTTGCATATGTTTGTGTATATCTATGCATAACATTAGAAATCAAATGAAAAGAGGCTATCAGTTTTAGAGTTGGGAAGTAGGAGGTTTTCAAGAAAGGTAGCTGGGAGAGTCTATAGAGACAAAAGTGGAGGGAAATGTGAAGCAATTGCATTTTAGTTAAAAATGTGTTTAGGAAGAAAACCTGAACTGCCAATGCATATAAGCTCTCTGAAATTCATCAGGTTTTATTTTAGAATAGTAGTGGTTACAACTATCTTCATACTTTATTAGGAAATAAATACATAGAATGCTTAATTTACAATGTCAAAAAACTCATCTTTTTATAATATATCAGATATATTAAATTCTAGTTAATCATAATAAACAAATAGTTGGGAAAAGGGAAATCCTCAAAAATATGCTATCGAAAATCAAAACATTGTTTTTTTCCCGAAAACTAAACTACTAAAATATTATCACTTACCATGGTTTGGGCTGCAAAAAATCATATTTAAGCATTCTTTTCCCTCTTTGTCTTTTAGTTCCTTGACTGATTTTGTCATACACTAGTTCCATGAGTGGCTGTTCAGGGACATCTCTCAAGGAGTGACATATTATTGGATTTGCAATCATTTCTATGGAAGAGTAAATGATACGAAAGAAGAGCAATATCAGTTCTTCTGTATTGAAAGAATAGTTAATTTGCCTTAAAGTCAGTGAATTGTAATAAAAATGATCATCCTGAAGGCATTTAGGATAACAGATATTTTCATTAGCACCAAAATAATATATAAAATAAGCCTTCATGATGTTTTTTCCTTTGCAGTTTTAAAGAATTAAATTTCTTTCCCATTATTATTTTTTTAATAGTAAATAAAAAATTCTGTTGTTGTTATTTCATTTTGGAGGAGTAAAGGGTGGATATCAGTTTATGGCTCTGAAGTCATACACCCTTGTGAAGAAAGTTGTTCCCTGTGATGCAGAGGCCATGAAGGAACACTTTATACTGGCTTCCACTATATGAATTTCTCAGTCTGTTTTCTTCTTCATTTTCTTCTTTTGATCTACTTTTTACGTATTTTTATTAAAGTAGATTATTTCATGTATTATATTCTGATTACACTTTTCTCTTACCAGCTCCTCCCAGATCCTTTCCACTTACTTCCTCCAACATTAAAATCCACAGTCTTTCTTTCTCATTAGAAAATGAACAAGCACCTAAAAAAAAGAAGAAAGATAAGCTAAAACACAATCAAACAGAAGAAAAAGAGTTAGAGAGAAAGCATAAGAAACACAGAGAGACGTGGACACACATATTTGCATGTACAAGAATTCTATAAAAACACAAAAACAGAAATTGTAATATATACACAAAAGACCTGCAAAGTGAGGGGAAAATATTTCTTAAAAATATCTTCAATTTGCTTTGTATTGGCCATCTTTTGATGGTCATGGAACCTATCTTCAAGAGAGGATTGTACATAAAGTAGCTTTATTGAAGAAAATTAGTTTTTCATTTGTGAGCAGTTATCAAATGGAGCTGAGTCAGGGATGGTGCCTTCTGTCTACATCCACACTCATTACTATCACTCTTTCAGATGTAGACCCATGCAGGGCATGAGCTTGCGGCCATAATCTCTGTGATTTCGTCTGCTCATCAGTCCTACTGGAGTTCAGAAGGCCTTTCTAGCTTGGTTTCCTCAATCCCCTCAAGTTCTCACAATCTTTCTGTTTCTTATTCCTAAGGGCTCCCTGAACTCTGGGGGATAGAGTTTGATAGAGACAACCCATTTAGTACTGATTGTGCAAATGTCTCTCACTCTCTGCACTTTGATTGGCTTTGGGTTTTTGAATTTATTCCTATCAACATCAGGGCAAAGATTCTCTGGTGATTACTGAGCAAGAGACAGATCTGAGTATAAAAGATTATCATTGGAAGTCTCTATATTGCTATTAGCTAAGAGTACTCTGGATTTTACCTTTATTTCTGCCCTTTCTAGTCTCAAAATCTAGAACCCATCAGTGTTTGGGATTGGTTTATTAATTTAAGACTCACTCATCTTATGGAGTGAGCTATAAATAAAACCAGATCTTCATTGATTATTCTCATAAGCTGAGATAATATTGTAGCAGTGACTCTGGTAGGCAGGTCATGACTGAAGACTAAAAGTTTTATAGCTGGGTTTGTCTTCCCCTTTTCTCTTTGGTCATGTGTACTGTATCTTCCAGTATGATAAATACAGACAGCAGTGTTGTAGGCTGTATATAGGCACCAGATTGACATGTCCATGTTCAGAGAGTTATATAGATGTTATTTTCGCCAAAAGTCCTTAACATCATTTTTCGCAGAACAATCAATAACCATCACAATAGCCTGTGTTGTTTGGAGATTTGCCTGGGGTCCCTTTGGCAAACAACTTGATCAAATATAACTCATTCCAGGAAATGAAAGTTTCACTTGGTGGCAAGAAATGTTTAATTGGAGATTTGGTAATCCCATTGTGACACACACACACACAATTAAATGAAATATATGTACATGTGCATAGTTTTTAAGAAGCTTCAACTTAGGTTTCCATTGCAAAAAATCAAATGGCTATTAGCGGTTCCTTTCTGTATTTCTTTTCTTGCTCACCTTTTCCCTTCATCTCTCCATTTGATCCTCATTTCTAGTACCCTTCCCTCCCAACCATTCAGAATTTTCATGCTATTTCCCCTTCCTGGGAGGTCCATTCTTCCCCTTTTGTCACTTATTCTTCCTATTCTCTGCACTTTTACAGATAATATACCTACTTAAGAAAGACTAAACAGCATAGGGTAGTGGTGGTACACACCTTTAATCCCAGATCATGGGAGGCAGAGGCAGAAAGATCTCCATGAATTATAAATCAGTTTGCACTAAAGAGTGAGTTCCAGTACAGTAGGCTTTTGCACAGAGAAACCCTGCCTCGCAAAACAAAACAAACAACAACAACAAAAAAAAATGGAAAAAAGAAAGACAAAAAAGCTGGTATCCACATTTAGTGAATAAATACATACTGCTCTGGTTTCTCTGGATCTGAGTTACCTTCCTCAGAATTTTTTTTTTTTGTAACTACATCCCTTTGCCAGTGACTAATAATAGCCTCTCATGGTTATCTTTCTTTCACTTTAAAGAAATACCTGGCATAAATGATTTGAAGGAAGGAGGAAATTCATTTTTGAATCATATTTAGATTAGTTGATGATATCTTAGGCTCATTATCTTAGACATGATTTTATAGGGTGGGCTGTGGAAGAGATTCTTTTTCTCATGATAAACCTGAAGTTGAGAGCATAACAAGGAAATAATCAGGTAGAATGATATTCAACATTGAAATGCACATAGACATGCACATAACAACATTGACATACCCTCAGTTATCCATTTCCTCCAAGAAACAGCTACCTTCTATCTTTCTTTACTTCTCAATAATGGTATCATGACCAGCCTCTACGAAAATGTTAATCCATTCAGTCAATTTTCCCTAAATGGCCTCGCACCCATCCTCATTTGTGATTTCATGGTCTCTTACACATTTCTAAATTCAGTTATGTTGATAAGCAAAATAAGATAACACAATGTGAGAGCTGGAAGATGAGAGGTGAGAAGTAATTTTGGTGAGTGTGAACAAGAAGTTGAAGATTACAACTGTGAAGTACAATTTTCAAATTGAAAATTGGCAGCCATATTAATGTAATGGTAGTAAATTAAGAAGGCATCTTGAAAAGTTTAGAATGCCTTTAAGCAGAATAATAAATATAAGCTAAGCTAAGGTACAAGTGGTAGCACTCAAATGAGATCCTAGAGAGTATATTTAATTTAGAGAAGTTAGGAAAATAGTAATAGATGTGTAGGAAATGGAAAAGAGATTAAGAATAGGAATATGGCTAAATAAATATAATTGCATTCATTATTAATTGATATACAGATAGTCTGAATCATTTGATTGACCCATATTGCCACATCAGATAATAAAAACCTCCCTAACAGTATGGTATCTATCACACATATTTTAAGTAAAATAAAATCCCAAATTTTAAGTGCAAGTTATATCCTGTACCCTTGTTTTACTTTGTTTTGTTTAATATTATCAGAATCTATTAGCTGCAATTCATTAAATATAGACAGAATGATATTCTCCTTTTAAATATGGGACCATAATTTTGTAACAGAGTATCCATCTATTGTTTACAAGTTATACTAGATACTTGCTGCTGTGACTATACACCTGAGAAAAGCAACTTCAGGAAGGGTTTATTTTGGCTCATGATTTTAGGATGTAGTATAGCATGGCAGAGAAGGCATAATGACAGGGTCTTAAAGTACGTGGTTAAAATGTGTCAGGAGTCAGGAGGTGGAAAAAGTGAATGGTGCTTCTGAGTTTTGATTTTACCTTTTTATTTAGTCTGAGACACAAGCCCATGGAATAGTGCAACTTGCATTCATCATGAGTCTTTAAAGTGCAGATAATCCTCACTGGAAATACCCTCATAGACATGTCGATTAGGTTTGTCTCCTAGGTAATACTAAGTCTTGTCATGTTGACAATGAAGTTTACCATCACAGATGTTTTGCATAAATGTATTCTCATCATTTTTAGCAGTACTTTTTCAAGTCAGATATTATATTAGATTTATTTACCAATTTGAAGAAAATAAGATTTTGAAGTTTATTTTGGTGGTGATGGAGATCATGGTGTGTGTGTGCGCGCGCACACGCGCATGTATTTATTCATGCACTCACACACTCAGAAGAGTAATATATTGTCTAGTTTTTTTTCTTTTAACTCACTTAGAAGGGACTACAATTTAATAAAAAACAAATATTGAAATGTAAGTAACATGATATTATTGTGGTTATTGTATATGTTAATAAAATGAATGACTGTGGATTTTAATAGTATATAAAATCCATCCTGGGGATTACTCCCTAGTCTCTTCAGCAAGCAGGGTCTAAGGTAAAGTTGTATTTTCTATTCTTTTTAGAAATCCTTATGTTCAGGCAGCATGGAAAGATCATTTTGAAACTCTAACAACAATACAACAAAACCCTGACACACCTTCCAGAATTGGACTGAAAACAGCTTAAAACATGATATTTCCCCTTTAAAGTGAAGTCCTTAGTGAGTAAAATGAACCAGACAGAAATTGTTCTCAGAAATTGGAAGTCTTTGTAGTTTTCAGATAGAATAAACCTAATTCCAGAAGGAGCATCTAAGTGACAGCAGCCACCTTTTGTTCATTACCTTACCAGAGGGTCCCTGCTGAATGGCAATTGCTTCAATACTGAACTTGCATTGTTATTATGAGAAAGGGAGAAAGAGTGATGAAGCTCTTAGCTGTAATGATGATCATCCCAGCAGATGAGAGGGAAGCTAAGCAGCAGCAGGATGCTCTGTTTGCTGGGAAGGATTATCACAAAAGACAGAGCACATCAGGGCTTTTATAAATCTGATAGGGGGATTACACGAACTACAGAAAGTAATGGAGTGTTAGGCACCATAATATCTTTACTGTTTGATTTATGGAGACTCATAGGTTAATGAAAACCATTCTTCTCACTGCCCATCTTGAGTTAAGTAATATGTAGAATTGCATTTTAATATTTGACTAAACACACCTAAAATAGACAATGAAATGAAGATCTTCACACACACACACACACACATATATATATGTATTTATATGTGAAGATCTCTGATATGTGGATGCAGTATAGTTGTACAAATTGTGTAGGTATCAAATAGTGAGAATTCAGCCATTCTGATTTAGTCAATGTAAATGATCTGAAATAGTTTTCTAAATATCAATTCAAAGCTTCTCAGGAGTATGGCCCACTTTACTTATTATATAAATATAATGGAGATTATATTTATATTTTTGCAGAGAGGCTGAATCATTATTGGGAATAATTGTTTCATGAATGCTGATTGGTTTCTGATTACAGCAATAACATATCCTAAATTTTATGATAAACTGATCAACCTCTCTGTTTCACTTCCATATCTCTATCTTTTATGTATCAAGTAGATAACATGGTGCCTGACATGGGATTTATGCCCAATAAAATTCATTTATTATAAATGCATTTTGATTGATGATTTTATACTCTGGATCACTTCCAACTTTAAATTTGAGAAGT
Source organism: Chionomys nivalis (assembly GCF_950005125.1). Classification (NCBI taxonomy): domain Eukaryota; kingdom Metazoa; phylum Chordata; class Mammalia; order Rodentia; family Cricetidae; genus Chionomys; species Chionomys nivalis. Next base: position 16,653,990 of record NC_080100.1, on the reverse strand, counting down.
TGTTTCCTAAAGAGATTTGAAGATTTAGAAAATCAAACCCACAGTCTTGAGGTCTATTAACCTCTTTCTAAGATTCTAGAAAAGGTCACAGAAAATAGGGGAAAAGGTGTAGAGTTCAAAACACTAACCAAACAAAGCATTTGAACTTATGTGAGCTAATATTTATTTTTTATGTAATACCCCCTAAGCACACTGTGTAAAATTAATGATGAAGAGATTATTGTTCTGGGCTCAATACAAACTTCTACATACCTATGTGAAACAAACACACAATTGCACAGTTGAGATGATACTAATTACATAGATATCTAAATATGTCCTTTTGTTTTCTTCAAAGTAATTTCTAAAAATGACAATTTAATAGTCTCAGAGTATAGTGAGATATTACTATGAGTCTTGTTTGTATATTCTATTTTATTTAGTTGCATTTAGCAGACAAAAAACAATGTCGTGTTTGACATTGATTTAGTCACACATTCTTTAATGCAGGACAATAAAAAAAAGACCAAAATCAGCTTGAAAAGGAATAGTTTTATTTTATCCCACAATTTCACAACACAGTCACTTGTGGAAGTCAGACCATGAAGTGAGGCAAAAACATAAAAGCAAAAATTAATGGAAATTTCATGCATGAGTACTATATTTAACCATTTTAGCCAATGTGGTGGACTAAATCCATGTAAAACCTGAGAGGGCTTGGAAAGGAACTCTAGACACAAAAAACAAAGGTTGATGTGTTTTTTTTCAGTTGACAGCTTGCTGCAGCTCCCTTAAGAGAGGTTTTCCTGATTCATTGATAGCAGGAAAAAAGCTGTGCTGTTTTGAAATGCCAGCTTTCTGGGCCATCCTGCCAGCACAAACTCTGATTCTTTCAGGCTGGAGGTCCAGTTACAGGGCATTTGAGTTAGGCTTGGGAGAAGCCTGCTGCAGCTTTCTTAATGGTGGCATGAACTGGTTGTGTGCCTGAGAATGGGGCTTTGTACGTGGCTGAAAGGTTGCCTTGAACATCCCTCAAAAAAATGACTTCGCCCAATAAACAGCAGGAAGAAGTTTGGACAGAACTATGCCCATATTCCAAAATATTGTCCATTAATGTTTATTTACTTTTAAAGGGGATATGCTATAGAGATTTGCATTGGTATGGATCTTGGTTTATTGATATAAAATTAAGATCAATTTTCTTAAACTCTCTTTATATATTTCTGTTCTTGATTAAGGTATTGTGCTTGTGTAGCTCATTTAAAAATGTAATGTATAATTAAAAAATATAGGCTAATAGATAATCATCTATTATAGTCAAGCTTGTAGTCATGTTAGTTAGATTTTCTAGATGTACAGAGATGTATTTCAGATAGATGGTATTCTTCAAGCTTTCAAAGACTATAGAATTTGACATTTAAAATGTTTTAAGAATTTAGAATTTACCATGACATGAAGACACATCTGCTCCTGGAAGCTCCAATCTACTTCAAGAGGAAGATTGGCATCAAAAAGTCTCTTTATGGAGTGGGTTAGCCATTTGAACAAGAAACTGCTCTTGTCTGGATGGCTTGATGAACTGGACATGCAGGACCCACAGAGAAATGACTGCTGAACTTGTCTAAAGGTGAGATGATCCTTCCGGATTCTTGATTGATGAAAGAGTCTGCCAGACATTCTGCAGGATAAAGAAGAAAGTGACTGGGTGACTATCCAGGCAGCAAAATATCTCTGTCAATTCTAGAGCTTTGGAAGTTGCTTACAATGAACTTATTATTTACTTGGGTAATGTTATATCTTTTGGAGTCTTTGATGGAGTTGAAGAATTTATAGTTATAGTTATAGTTTTCCTTAGTTATGATAAAAGATAAAGTAAATATAAATTTGTAGCTGTAATTCTTGCTTAACTGTTTTGTTGTATGTAATTTTACTATGTTAAAATTAAAACCTTCGTTTTTATTTAATCAGAAAAGGGGAGGTGATGTGGGATTCCCCTTTATATGCCGTGAACACGATTGGTTAATGAAGAAAGCTGGCCTAATTCTATGGCAGGGCAGAGCAGAGGTAGGTGAGGAAGACAGAACTGAATGCTGGGAGAAAGAAGGGTTGAGTCAGAGAGAAACAATGGAGCTACTGCCTGAGACAGACATGCTGAAACTTTGCTGGGAGGTCATGAACTAGTGGTGATACACAGATTAACGAAGATGAGTTAAATTGAGATGGAAGAGTCAGCCAATAAGAAGCTAAAACTAATGGGTCAAGCAGTGATTTAAATAATATGGTTTCTGTGAGATTATTTTGGGGCTAAGTAACCAGGAAACAACAAGTGGCCTCCTTCCTCCACTCATCCTTTCATCACTGAATTGATTCTGTGTCTCTCTAACTGCTTCTTATATTTGGGATCTCTTCTTTAGAAATTACCATTGTATTTAAAATACATATATGTATACATACACACACAACTTGTTGATTTCATTTACTATTGCTCAAATGTAGATATGCTTAAGTGACCTGAAAAAGACCTACATACACAATGACAAAATTAGCTGAACATTACAGTTTGATGGAACAAATCTAACATGGCCCTTCCCAAAGAGGAAGAGCAACAGGCAGTTACTGGAGACTAAGAGAGGAAGAATTGGTTTTCTCCAGAAATGATGCCATGATAAGGTCATCCAAACTAAAGGGTTCTTATAATTTTACTGGTTCTTTGAGGAGTAAAACATAAGAAATATTATACAACTGGTTATCAATGGTAGTAGTACTGATGAGTTTGAGTGAAGTGGGTAACAAACCAGAGACAGCAAATTATATTTTCTTTTTAAATTCTGGATACCAATATACAATATTATTGAATATTTATGGTATTTTCATATATGTTTTCACATATAGAAAGTCAATTATATGGCAATATTAGGTACGAAAACTAAGCACTGATTAGTCAAGGGTACAAATTCTATTTCCTAAAGATGACCCAAATCAATTTTCAGCATTTAGGAAAAACATGTTTATTTTTACATTGTTTAAATTAATATTTAGTTGGAAATTTTAATTTGATCCTAGGAATTTAAGCATTGCTACTAGATTCTAGTCCATATAAATAGTTTTATCCAAATAGAAAATTACTAAGCATTTTAAATTGTTAATGGACAAGTCCAAAGTTCACCTTCTTATAGAACATGAATATAGTTATGAGTGAACCTGAACTCAACTAGGTTTCTTTTATTAAAGGAGAAAAATAAATATTAGCAGAGTTTTCTGTGTCTTGGCAGTTGCTCCCAAATAACCACACAGATTATTACTGTTCATCTTGGTTTGAATGAGAGGTATCACATACTTTGAGCATTTGAATGTGTTTGTCCCCAGTTGTTGGTACTTCTCTAGTAGATTTAGGAGGTGTGGTTCTGTAGGAGGAAGTATATCACTTGGGGATGACCAGGAACGGTGTGTGTGTGTGTGGGGGGGTGTTAAGCACCATTCCCGGTGCACTTTTTACTTCCTCTTGTAGTATAAAATGTGAGCCCTCAGGTTTTCTCCGGCTGCCATGTCTGCTGCTTGCTGTCACATTTCCTGTGAACTGGAAATCTAGTCCAATCCCATTGTAACTAGAAACAAAATAAACCCATCCTTTTATAACTTTCCTTGGTTGTGTTGTTAATTAAAAAAAAAAATAAAAAAATAAATAAATAAATATTAGCATCATTGAATAGGTAATAGCTGCAGTTTCCACACAATCTGCCCATTGTGATCTGATTGCTATTTTGAACATAACTCTACTCAGAAGCTAGGAATAGTTTCAAAGTCTACAAATAGTTTCAAAATGCCTTTATAAATGGCCACATCCTCAAGGGAGACAAAATATGTTCAGTCAGATGCTGTTTAAATTGTGATAAATGCTATCTTAAACTTTTCACCTCGTTGCTGGAAGCACTTAATGTTCTGCTCATTTTTCACTTTAAACTTTAGGAGGATCACAAGAGAATGGCGATATTTTCCATTTTCTAATTTTGAGACAACCACCAATGGCCATTGCCATATTAATGATTCCAACACAATCACTAAGTCTTTGATGAGCAATGTGATAAAATTGACTTTGTCATTAGTTCCAACACTTAAGAATGTTCATACTACATTGATTTTATGACTTTTCTAAGAAAAAAATTCTAAATCTTTTCAATTAAGCTGACACCAGGGAAAGCATGATTTTTTCATTAAAATGGAACAAATGGATTTTATTTGCATTTGTATTTTATGAAATATGACAAGAGGTTCTATAACATATTGGATAAAACTTACTCAAATGAGTTTTGTAAATAAATATGTATATAAAAATTTTCTAAGAGAGTTGATTATAGCAACAAATGTGAACATTTGGTACATGGTATTTTTTAAACATGTTGGAAAACAAACATACAGTTCATGTTACAACTTGCTTTTTAATCATCTCTTGCAGTTGCTTATTTTGCAATAAAACTATCATTTTTACCCACATTCTTTTGTATCTAGTTCATGCTTCCTGTTATAATTAACTTTCTATCTTAATGTGTGCATTGTGTGTGTGTGTGTGTGTGTATGTGTTTGTGTGTGTGTGTGTTTCACTCAGTAACCTAGAACAAACAGGAACCTTTTTTTCATTTCTCCTTCCACAGCTTTCAAGTGTTAGGATTGCAGGCTTGGGACAGCATATTTTGCTTTTATCTTAATTTAATTTTATTTTTTCATTTTTTTGAGACAGGGTTTCTCTGTGTAGCTTTTGGGGCCTGTCCTTGAACTAGTTATTGTAGACCAGGAGATCTATCTGTGTCTGCCTCCCAAGTGTTGGGACTAAAGGTGTGTGCCACCACTGCCCAACTTGCTTTTAGTTTTACTATAATGAAGTATGATAAATAAACATCTAAAATATTTTCCCATTCCTATTGTTTTCATAGTCTTTTCCTTACTGGTTTTCAATGTGTTATGCCTTATATCAGTTGGCAATTTCTCTTCTTCTTTAGGGATCAAATATGTTGAGTCAAATTTAGAGTAATGCCTACCAAAATAAATCCTTATAAAGTTTCAGAAAACACAAAAGAGCTCATTAAGCAAAGTGAGAGCGAGAAGAAGCTGAGCGTTTGTAATCTCTTGCCAGCATATCTGATGACCTCAGGAGCTCAAAACAACACAAAATCACAATTCCCACCAGTCCGTGCTTGGGAGCAGCTCTTCTAAAATGTACAAAAAAGGTTTTGAGAAGCATTTGTATTCTCCCTCAGGAATAAGGTCACATTCTAAAACAAGATAAACATATCAAGTTACAATGAAACTCTCAGGAAAGTAAAAATAAACTTATCTAACAGGGATTTTATATTCAAAAACTCAGATGATGGTTGCTTTAAGAAAAAAAATCATCAGGATGTAGGATTCTATGAAAAAAATAAATATGCCATTGATAATTTAAAATAAAATATTAAATTTTTCAATGTACATACCTTAATAGTAGCAACGTAGAAGGACCATTATAATTTTAAAAAAAGAAAAGAAAAGAAAAGAAGAATAAGCGAAATAAACTCGTAATGTGTTTGTGCCGGTTGCTATAGGGAACTGATTGGCAGCAGTCTTAGTCAGCTTCACCAGTATGCTAAATCATACTCTAATCTCTTCAACCAGGAGCCTCATTCTCATGCAGCTAGTTCCAATTAAATGTCATTTGTTTCTTATGCAGAATGGGTGAGAAGTTTCAGATACCTTTTTTTGTTTGTTTGTTTTCAATGCCACTTATCGTTCAGAAACAGAATTGGAAAGCCATGATACATGCCACAAGGATTAGTCTTTCCTCTGTTTACATGTAAAGCTAGACATGATCCCTTATTCTACGATAAAGGATTGAAGGCATGAAGCTTCCCTTCCTAATCAACCTGCACAACCCTTAGGGAATGGGAGCATGGAAAGACTTGCAATGAAAGACACAGAGTAGGTTTCAATGCATCTGTAAGGAAGAAGGCACAAAAACTAGCTTATTGGCATTGAAACTTATGCTTGTATAATATATTATCTTTTTCATATATTCCTATTAAAGTTTCAAATATTCTTAAATTCAATAATTACTTCAAAGTTCACCAGTCATTTTGGATAGATTGCACTTATAATTAGTTATATACAATACCAAAATATTTGCACAATGAATCTAAACCAAAATTAACACAAAAATAAAATACCGCTTAATTATTTTTCTGTAATCATTAGTGAGTCAGTTAGCAAGATAATGTTACTCAAATAATTCAAAATATTTTTAGTTAAAATTTTCACAAACATATATGTAATATAAATATAAGAATATATTGGTTATTTTTTAATCTATGGATTCCTATAGTCTTAGAACTCTGGAGGCTGAAAGTAGAAGTTATAATAATCAGAGTTCATTTTCAAATACTTACATTTAGTCAGATATCTTTTAGAGATTAACTATTATTAAAATAGTTTAAACAAATCTGCATGTGTCTCCATATATTGCATATTGTAATGTAGACTTCCATATAAATAATTTGAGGACTTTTTTATGAATTGAAAATTCAGTATTTCTACAAATGATTTAAACAGGGGAAATCAAATGACTTGCATAATGTTTCTAAATGTTTAAGAACATATATTGGCCAGCAACAACTAGTAAGAGTCATTTCACTGAGTTGCTTAAGTTCCAAGGATATTCTTCATGTTTTGGTTACATAATGGAAAACAATTTTCCTCCATAATTGAAGTTGTTTGCTCTTTGAGATAATTGCAAAAAGGGTTCTGTCAATTCCAGTTATGTATTTTGTGTTTTTTTTTTCTTCATGTATATAGTCATTCTTTGGTTACGTGGTTCTACAATCTTTCTGACATACAAGAGGTAAATAAAACACACAGACTAAGAAGGTTTCAGTAAGATCTGTTTTCAAGTTCACCTCATGGATTTCGTGTTCTTCCCTCCTATCTTTCTAAGGGACATAAAAGCTTACACAGACCATGGAATTTAAATGTAGGCCATTTATGTATACACTTTTATTTTTATACTTGTATTTTATATGTATAGTTGGTATTTTATCATCAACTGAACAATCCATATTTTTCATATTTTGTCTATATAGTGAATGCACTGTATTAGGATTATATCAAACATTCCTTACCATCCTTTATCACATCTCCTTTTTCCCAATTAGTGCCCTGCTTCATGACTTTTGTGTTCATTCATATCTTATAAGATTAATCAACTGTGTGTTCATAATTGAGATGGCCACGTAACAACAAGACGACAGCATTTCATAGTGCTTGTCTTAGTTGCTTTTTTTTTTTAGTGATGTGAAGGGACACACCATGATCAAAGTAATTTGTAAAATGAAGCATTTAAATGGGAAGTTTCAACACTGAGTCAATAATCATCATCACAGAGATCAAGGCAGAAGGCAGGATGGCAAGCAGGAAGCTGAAGCACTTGCTGTGAGATTACATCTTATCTGTAAGTTGTAGGCAGAGAGAAGAAGCAAGGCTGGACATGGTGTGGGCTTTTAAAACCCAAATCTCACTCCCAGAGAAAAATAACTCCTACATTAAAGCTACACCTCTTAATCCTTCCCAAAACAGTTACAAGTAAGGACTAAATATTCAAATATATGATTCTGAAGGAGTCATCCTCAATCAAACCACAAACACTTCTCATTCTCCTCTTCATGGTTTTTCTGCTCCCTCTGGGCCACAATTTGAATCTTTGAATGCAGTATTTAGCAGTCACTTAACATCCATATTTGTACTAAGGAAAAAGTACTAGAAAATGAATATTATTTGAGCAAAGAAGAGAATTGATGAATCTATGCATATAAATATAAATACGAAAAAGTTTAGCTACATGCTCACTTAGGATGACATCTCTAGATGATTACTAGAGGGCTATGACTTCTCCAATCGAAGGCTTTTGAGCAGTTTTCTATTACAAGGCATGTTTTCCCACATATTTCGATACAAACTCATAAAGATGGAATTGAATCAGAAACTTCTTTAATTCTAGCTACAACTCACAATACAGGGAATATTATGCAGCCTCTTAGGAATGAAAAATTAACAGTATTATTCTACTTTTAACTTTGCTTTTTATAATTCATATCAGATGTGCCCCACTGATATAATGGCAGTATGTATGTTTTGGGATTAAACACCTACTTTCTTTTGGATTCAATACCCTTGACTTTATGTTAAGTTAGTTGCTTCTGTCCTAAAGTGTGCATGTTGAGATTACTGAATTTGGATGATATGTTTATTATCATCTTTTACAAAACAAGCATATATGGAAGTGTTACTTGCTTAAAACACTGTGCATGCATTAGCTATCAGATTTGTTAAGTTTTCTATCAGAATGAACCCACAAAATAATCAATAGAATTGTAGTAAACACATTTGCTCATTACTATGTACTTATACCTAGCTGTGAACTTGCCTTTAAATCCTTTCACAGTTGGTAACCACTAAGCAAACACTTGTCTAATATTTTATATACTTTTACTGATGTTTGTCAGAACAAGAATTCCTTCATTACTCATGGGAAAAAGTAAAACTGTATCTGGTAAGAAGGACATTCTCCAAATTAAGCTACTGATATGGGAAAAATCATAAACATTGAAGAAAGATCTCAAGAACATTTCTAACCTAATTGTAATCTTGAACAAAATTTGGAATGTCTGCATATATACCTTAGACCACTATGAGTAGGCTTATCTTAATTTAGAAAAATAAAGAAAATCAAGTTACTTTAAATAGAAATATTGTACCAGATTCATGACAGTAGAGAAGGTTTACAATAAATCCCTGATAAAGATCAAGAAATATTAGAGTCACTATAGGTGCATCTGTGCTCAGAGCATGTTTTTTATTTTGTCAAGTAAAATTTCTATTCAAACTACCCTGTTTTTTTTATTTTTCCATCCTCCTGCCTTAGCATATCAAATGCTGTGATTACAGCTGTTAAATATTTTTACCTGACAATGTATACATGTTGTTACAATAAAATAAAAAGTCACTATCATTTACAAAATCTAAAGTGTTTAGTCAACTGTTAACTCTTGTTAACACAACTACATCCTTCATGGTCCATTGATTAGAATGTCCATTGATTGAGATGACTTGGAATATTGCAGGCCAAGAGCCAAATTAGCTCTGGTTATTTTATCCCCTAAATAGTCATTTGCTGCCAACTTTGTGTAACCTAACATCTTTTAATCTATTATGGAAAGTATTTTGGAATGTAGGAATAAACCCACAGCTTCTACCAAACTAAAAGTTCAGGCTGTCTGATGATAATATCTAAGGCCTATCGCAAAAGTCAAGTCAGGTTTTAAACTGACTGTATGCTAGGCCAACCAATGAATTTCAAATTGTTTGGGGAACTGAGGAAAATATTTTCATCTCTTCTATGGGTCCTGATTTTAGTCCCCAGCACTTATACTCAGTGGCTTACAAACATCGGTAGATCCAGCCCTAGAAGCTTTGATTTCTTTACTGATTTTCTTAGGTATACACATATATTGGGTTTATTCTCTCTCTTCCTCTTCTCTCCCTCTCTCTCACCCTCTCCCTCTTTGTCTCTCTCTCCCCCCACACACAAGCACACACACACACACACACATATGCACATGTATTCATAGATAAGAATTAAAACAATTTTTTAATCAAAATGTTGTGATTTTCAATTCTTTGTTACCATAAAAATTTTATTCATGTTATAATGAGAGCTTTTCTCCATATTTGAAATCAGGATCTGTTATCATAGTCATCACAATTGCATGTGGATGATGTACAATGTGATTTTAAGATGTGTTCCATTCATTTCTGCTGTGAAACATTTGTTTAATGACGCAAAGATGTCTTTCTTTCTTTAATGTTACAAATTGTTTAACTCTGTAAAGCTGTGTGACTTTGCCTATCTAAACTACCTGATTGGTCTAATAAAGAACTGAACGGTCAATAGCCAGTTAGGAGAAGAATAGATGAGGCTGCTAGGCCAAAAGAATTAATAGAGGAGAAAACTAGGGTCAAAGAAAAAGAGAAAAGAGCTAGGAGTGAGGAAAAGAAGATAGAATGCCAGGGGCCAGCCACTGGGCCACACAACAAGCCACAGAGTAAGAAAGAACAAAAGGCATATTGAATAAAGAAAGGTAAAAAGCCCAGAGGTAAAATGTAGAAGAAGATAAATGGATTAATTTAAATCAGAAAAGTAACTAGAACGCAAACAAGCTAAGGACGGACATTCATAAGTATGAGTTAGTCTCATTATTATTATTTGGGTGTTGGGTTGCAGAACTCTAAAGAGTAAAAATAGAAATTAAAAAGAAAACCAAAACCAATTAAACACTACAGGTGGGAATGTTTCCAGCAGATTATCCTAGCTACATATCATCGTAATAATTCAAAAGAACACTTTAAGATTCTGTTCCTAATGCACCATAATGAGAAGGACTAAGAATACAGCACTTGCAATTGTATCGTTTAGCCTACTTGAACTCTGTTTATAAGGGATGAGTGAAGATCTGCACTCACTTGGCATTTGTTGGTCAGGTATTTAGTTTTGATTACATTCACCTTTACTAAGAAAGTCTGGGGTTCCTCAACTTCCTGTGTTTCTCTGATCATAACTCATATGAATAGATTCAGGATTTTTTTCAGAACCTAGCCACTGCTAACAACATAGCTGTCTGATAAGAGAGCTAGGAACCACACTCAGGAAGCTCTTGAGGAACAGTAGCAAGTGTTATTAACCACTGAGCCAAATTCCAAATGTTACAAAAGTTTGTCTTCTCAAGTGGATCCTAAAAGTATCTTTTGTTTATTGTTATAAACATACATTTAAGAAGGCAGGTATATTGCCAGTTTAAACAATTAAGTTTCCCCCTGGGGCCTATGACATTTACAATATGGGTTTCATCTTTTGAAGAATACCTCAAATTCAATCAGATGGCAATGGTTTACCCTCATAACAATTGTTCCAGAATTGCTTAGGTGTAGACATCTTGCCCAGCATGCTGTTTTGTTGTTTGTCGGGTTTAGATCTCACTCTGCTAATAGGTGACTTTTCTTCCTCAGCAACTAGAGTGGTGCCTTCAGACATGCTGAAAGGACAGCAGAATTCTTCAACTCAGTACCTAAATGTTGTCTTTACACTTTGCAACTGAGGTACATGATTTCTTCAGAAATAAGTTCTTATCCTCCAGTTCTAGTGAGATACCAGGTGGCTTGATGGTCGCTATTATGTATGGATTCTTAGAGTTTCTCTGACAAACTCTTGGAGAGGTATCCCATAAGTAGGACTATGAGTATTCTTAGTAATCAATCGATTTTATCAGCAACATTATACAGACATGTGAAGGGGTTATTTCTTTCGATATCTCTTTTTTATTTTTGGGTTGCAAGAATAGTCACTTCACGCATGATTTTTGCATATGTCCTTTATTTCAGTTTTTCTCCTCTCTATTACTCTTCATGCCCTAAACTCTTTCATTTCCTCCCAAGTTCACATTACATAACTCATTGTTAATGATGAGCAGTGAGTTCACTTTCTGCATTTGCAGAATAACACGGACAATCTGTCAGATAAGCAATGGCCTTTTTATCATGCACACTAATCGAACTCCAGAGTGTCACTCTCTTTATCATGAGGTTCCCCCTTTTCCCCCCTCAGACATAAATAGCACCATTATGTCAGATCCCTCTGTATGATAGGAGGGGACAACAGTACATGCTTTTAGACCTGTGCCTTTTTAAATTCCACTACCTATGAATTTATTGAGAACCATTATCATTGGATAAAATTGAGACTTTTCTACAGCCTAGGTTTCTGTGAAGTATTAGTTTTGTCACCTAATAAAGCAGAATAAATAAATTTTAAATGTTTCAACTGTTAGCAGAAATTTGCTTCATAAAGCCAGGACAGACAATATCAAAATTATTAAAGGATGGTAACTCTATTAACCTTTTTATAGTTTATTCATCATAAAAGAATTTTTAAAAAATTTTTGTGTTTTATTTTATTTATTTTTTGATATGGTTAAATCTGAAAAATCAGAATATATCATGAAAAATAAATGCCTCTACAGAATTTTAAACATGCACAAAACATATGAGATTAAATATAATTTTCCTTCTGAAATATATTTCTTTAGAATAATTATGAAAATACTATTTATATATAATGATCGATTATTTTTTAAAATATATCAAAGCATTAGATATCCATATTTGAAAAGCATTGCTCATTTCCTTAATCATAGAAGGAAAATTTCTTTTATAATATATAACTGCCATGAGGAAAATAAGAAAAATACGAATTTAGGAATTTCACTAGGTCTATTTTCTGTGAAAAGAAGATTAAATGTAGGTTTAGGTGACAGAATCTCCTTACCTAAAGATATATTAGTCACAGAGAACTGTTTGAGAGTCTCTGAAGACCTCCTGATAATACTACATACATAAATCTAAGGTCTGGAATCTTAGGACTTTCTTTTTATATTAAAAAATGAATAAGAATTCAAGAAACTTGATAGCAGTAACTTTATCTTTAACCAATTTTAATCCCAATGTAATACTTTATTCTTGTGGATTATTTTATCACAATGAGGGTGTGAAAAATAAATCTGGATGATATTCGCCAAGGGAAATGCAATGAGGCATCTTTAAAGCTCAGTTCTATTTTTCTTATGGATATATCATTAAATCATCGCACTCAAGTCTCCTGCATTCATTTATTTTAAATAAGGCATTTCTACACTGCAGAACTTCTCAATAAATCAATGACTGTTTTGAAGATCTCAAGTACAATTAATGAGAGCAGCGACCTTCCTGAGCTAGCTATGTAATATGCTCTTTCTTGAAACTTGGACAGAATGAGTGCTGTTACTGTTTGTGCTCAGATACTGATTATCAAATTTAACAAAATCACGGTACCCATACTTTATATATTCATGTTTTCTACTAATTTTAAATGTACCATATAAAACATCAAAGACCATCATTTTGAAAGGTAATAATTAAAATCTTATACTGAGGATCATTGTATTTCCCATTGACTTTGATCCAATCTTCCAAAAATGTTCATTTATCATTCTTCTGTATCCTTAGTAGACCAGTTCAGTCAGACTGTGATATGGAATTCCCCTGTGTATGCAGTGAATACCATTGGTTAATAAAGAAACTTCTTGGGCATTTGCAGGGAATAGAAGTATGTAGGAAAAACTAACCTGAATGTAGCCTTGCTGGACACAGACACCGGAACACAGACACAGACACCGGAACTTTAGCTGGTAAGCCACAGCCACATGGCGATACAGAGATTAATAGAAATGGGTTAAATTAAGATGTAAGTGTTAGACAATAAGAAGTTAGAGCTAATGGTCCAAGTCATGTTTTAAATAATATAGTTTCTGTGTGATTACTTCAGGGTTGAGCAGTCAGAAACCAACAAAAGGCCTCTTCCTACAAACTGGTACCCACATGACCAACTAAAATCCACTTAAAACCTGAGAGAGCTTAAAAAGGAATCCTTTCCCTCAACCCAGGATACTGTAATCTGAAATGAGAAAATATAAATTGAGAAAATAGCTCCTTAAGAGCATTTTCTAGGTCATTTTTACAATTTGTGAATGATGCAAGAGGGCCAGCTCATTGTGGATTGTGCTATCCCTTGGTTGGCAGTGCAGTTCTGGATTTTTAAAAGAAAGCAGGCAAAGAAGTCATGGGGTAAGTCTGTCAGCATCACCCCTCCAGGACTTCTGAATCATCTCTAACCTTGTGTCTGACCTTCTTGAGTTCCTTTCCTGACTTCATTTGATGAGCAGTGCTATAGAAGTGTGAGTCAAATAAACCCGTTACCCCAAAAGATTTTTGGTCATGGAGTTTCATTACAATAGAAATCCTAACTAAGACTTTATCCCTATCAAGGTATGTGTATACAGGACCCAGAATTTGGAAATGATATTAGGTACAGTCTGACGTGGACTCTGATATATATTAATAATAACACTACTGAATGTCCCATGCTTTAAATATGATTAAGAATTACTATAACAATTATTTAAGTTTAAAGATAGAAAGAGGATTTCGTGCCATACATTCTAAAAATTTATGTTTTGATAAACAATTAATGAAGAATTAGAAATGGAGATCCATCTGCATGACACTTGCCATCCTTTCTTCCCTATGCTACACTACGTGGTGGAGAACTTAGTTAATTGACCTTTCTGGCAACATAGTGAGTGAAGGTTAAACTTGTGTAAATCGTTTAGACAGCGTTCCTATGGGTCTAAGGATTTATTTAAGACAGAAAATCATTGACAATTTTTGTTGTTGTTGTTGTTGCTTGGGACAAGCAATAAGTAAGTAGGACCAGAGTTTTTAAAGAGTAAAAATGAACTGGTGAAAAATGTTTTGTTGTTGTTCTTGAATAGACGCTATTGAATTTAAAGCATTGAATCAGTTGTGTTTGTGAATGAAATGTTGAGTTGAATTTTTGTGTGCAGAAATAATCTGACATACAAAGGAATAAGTTTGAAAGACTAGGTTAGAGGAATATGTAACTGATTTCTATTTCAGATACACACTTCAATAAGAATATTGAATGTGCAAGTGGTGTCTTGACTTTTGCAGAGTATGTTACAATTTCATTTTTAAGATAGCATATTTCACAATAATATTAGAACATAAATTGCAGTGGAGTAAAAGTAACTTAGTCTCTAATCAATGAATCATTGTTATGTGAATGATTGACTGCACTGAAGATGATCTTTAGAATCATAGAGATTATTTTGCAACAATGACAATTTATTGATATGTTTTGACTCTCAAGCTTGGTAGTGTAGCTTAGCAGATTATGGAATACTTTGTTAGTAAATAAGTTATGTGTTGAGTATTAACACAATAAAAAAGTGATATAATTGATATGTTGAGTTTTTATTCTTACCTGTGCTTATCATTTTATAGAATGGCAATGGATACTGTTATACAAGAGCATGCTATTAAATCATGGAATTTCCTAAACCACTAATTTGGGGTACTGTTACAGTATATAATATAAACCTAAAAATAATAAATTTTTCTCTAAAAGAGATCTATAGGATATCAAAATCATGAATTTAAAATATTTTGGAAACAGTTTTATGTCTCTGTACTTTTTCCTAACACTTTTAATTCCTCCACATACACATCAGAAACGAGAAACTGCCGTGGACTCTGTTGCTATACACTTTTCTTCATAGGTCAACCTGATATTTCACAGGAAACTTTAGATTTTACTAAGGATTTTTGGGAAGAAAATTGTACTCAATCAAATGGTGAAATGAAAAAGTATATTTCATAAGTAAAATAAATTTGATTTCAGAAAGAAAATCAATTGGGGCATATAATTAATCAGTTTTATAAACACGTCTTCTTACACACACGTGATTGACTGCAGACATACATATGGTTGAAATTATAATTACCAAATATTTTGTTAGAACATGTTAGTATCACCACACGGGAATAATTTTAATATCTATGAAATAATGCAATTATCCCTAATTATATTGCTAAATGAATTTGTGGAAAAAAAAGTGTTATTATATAAAAATATTTTCTTCAAAACTAATATGAATTTATGGGAGAAATACTAAATTTGTAGGTTTCAATTTGTATAAATATATAGTTTATATGTCTGAATTATATTTGTTTGAAATATGAAATTAAATGCTATATAGTTTAGTTCTCTTTTTTTGTAATAAAATACCATGCTGCAAAGTAGTTTATAAATGAAAACATTTATTTCACATTGTATTTCTAGAAATTCATTGTGTCAGGAGCCAGAACAGAAAGTGGCAGGCATTAAAACAGTAATAAAAAGTTGACAATTCACATATCAATCAAAGAGGGGTAGTAGAGACTAAACAGTTTCCTAAGTCATATTAGGTTGATTATTCTTAAAGCTTTACCCTACCATTGCTTTTGTCCAGCAAGGCTCCACATACTAGAAGTTTGATAAATCCCCAAACATTGTCACCTACCAGGGACATAATGCATTAAGACTATGTGGGACACTAATCCTTCAAACAAGAAATTCTTTATAGTGCTCAAGTAGTTATAACGATATGACATGTTACAGTTAAATGTAAATAGTATCAAGCAAAGGAAATGATGCAAATTATTAAGTGAATATTTTCATGCAAAAGAAACAGAAATGTAAGTCACTCTTTAAAAGTGTTAGAATTCATGCATTATGCTGGCCTGCCCTCAAGGTCCTCAACTGCAACCACCAAGAACTCCTCTTGTGTGCTGGCCATGTACCCCCTTATAAAAAGCAGCCTTCCCCCTTCTCCCAAAGCCAAAGACCTGACTTAGAAGCCTTCTCACAATAAACTTCCCAGGTGAGTTCTGTTTTATGGTTTAACTTTCCTTTCTGCCTGCTTACTGCCAAACTACAACAAAAGGTTCTTGTAGTTCCTGTTGAAAAGCTTAAGTTCCCTGTTACAGCATCCACAATGTGTCATTCACAACTGCCTTTCAATCAAGTTCAAGGGAATCTACATCTGCTCTTACTTAAGAATCAAACTGTTCTTACCTTTCCAAACAGGATGGACACATGTGGTGCAATACATATATGCAAGAGTTTACAAATAAACACAACATAAATAACTAATAAAAGAAAATGCAGAATAATTCAAATTTTTTATTGATTTTCAGACCTACCCCAATGGAATGTAAGAATTCTGAAATGATTTTGTAGATTCTGTTCACACAGTAAATATAAAGCATTGCCAACAAGAACAGCTCACACCCAGAGAATATTTTAATTTGGAAATTTGGAATGTAGCCATTCTTAACATATTTGAAGAATGTAGAGTGATTTAACACATTTCAGTAGGTCCAGGTCTTTTATCTTTTTTGATCTTGTATGATGCATTGTACTTGAATAAGGTCGGCAGTAAAACTAGTAATTCATGCTATTCTGAGAACAACATAAAAATACCAAAATAGGAGACATTATTTTGAGTGAGGTAACCAGACACAGAAAGACCATTTTCACATGTATTCACTCATAGGTGGTTTTTAAACATAAAGCAAAGAAAGCCAGCCTACAAACCACAAACTCAGAGAACTTAGGCACCAATGAGGACACTAAGAGAGGCTAATAGATCTAATAGATCTTATCTACATGGGAAGTAGAAAGTAGAAAAAGACAAGATCTGAGTAAATTGGGAGCATGGGGACCTTGGGGGAGGTTTTAAGGGGGAAGGGGAGAGGCAGGGAGGGGAGCAGAAAAAAAAATGCAGAGCTCTATAAATAGCAATAAAATAAAATAAGAACACAAATGACCATCCTGAGTTTACTAAGTTAATGAGTGTATATATTGGTATTGTATTATGTTCTACTGCGGCAATTAAGACTTCTTCAATATTACATTAGAACAAGTGACAGCACAATTAAAGTGGTGTCATTAGTCAATATAAACCAATTACAAACTCTCAGCCAGTGAAGTTGTGGATATATTGTTCAAAAATATATAACTGATCTGATAAAATTCTACTTGAAAAAATGTTTATATTGTGATCATGTTTAATATAAACAACAAAGACATCAAATTCCTTATCACACAGACAAAAATATTATTTTTTGTTCCCAAACATCTAAAAATTATTACTTCAGTGTTTTGTAATATTAGTTTTAAGTTGCGTTACATTCATTTATGCTGTGGAATATTTATTTAATAGTTCAAAGATGTGCCACATTCTTTAATGTTGCATTTGAATAAGTCTGTAAGCTGTGTTTCTTTGCCTGTAACTAATTAGGAGAGAGAAATAGGAGTAATCTACACTAGAAGAGAAGAACAGAAAGAAGCAAGGAGTCAGAAAAAGAGTAGGAGAGGAAGACCAGAAAACAGCAACCCATCTACAAAGCCAACCAAGGAGCAAGACAGAAAGATAGATAGATAGAATAATGGTAAAAGGTCAGGGGAACAACATAGTTAAAGGGAAAATGGATAATTTAAGTTAGAAAAAAACCAGGCTTGAAACAACCAAGCTAGAGCCAGGGGTTCATAATTAAGAAAAAGTCTCTCTCTCTCTCTCTCTCTCTCTCTCTCTCTCTCTCTCTCTCTCTCTCTCTCTGTCTCTCTCTCTCTGTCTCTCTCTCTGTGTCTCTCTCTCTCTGTCTCTCTGTCTCTCTCTCTCTCTCTCTCTCTCTGTCTCTCTCTCTCTCTCTCTCTCAATTTGGGAGCTGGATAGTGGCTCTCCAAAGAGTGAAAGGAAAAAGAAAAAAAAAACATAGTAATGAATTAAATATCATTTAAAATAACCACAATACCTGGCTATGAATTATACCAAGTTTTCAATGTTCAAACTAGGAAACTGATCGATGAGAAATGCCACAGTTGATTCAGTGATCAGTTAAGATCAATCTTGTTCATTTTTACCTGATGTGAACATTGCACTGATGGGGAACCTTATTAGCCAATCATCTTTAAGAGGTGGGTTATAGTTAAGGTGTGGTTTTGCTGGAACCCAGGGAAAAGCCTGTGCACTGACCAGGTGCTCTTTCTCTGCACCTTTTCCTGCAGGACATTGCTGTACTTGGATTTCTCGCTTCCTGTTTCGTGAGTTTCCCCCTTATAATAAATAAAATATAATTGTTTTAAACTTAACTAGCCTTGTTATTTCAACGTTCCACTTCTTCCAATACTCTAAATTGGAAACTCAGAATCATGTAAAAGGGCCGTATCAAGTGAGTTCTATACAAACATTAGGGGACCAGAGTTTCCGAAGTGTAATGCTAGGATATAGCCATATCTGTAGGATCGGGAAAGGTTACCTCCAAGAATGACTTGTAGCAATGATGGAAACAGTCACTTGAGGGGGGAGACAAATGGATCAGACTTAGGAAATTCTGCTCAATAAACAGAAGGAAACAAAAACTACATGAGGAAGAAGGATGAGAGAAAATAAAGGATGATAACAAAGTAGAAGCAAATTAATTCACTGATGCCATGTTGTACATGATGTAAATGACAACATATATGATGAAGAGAAAATAGCAACACTGAGTAGACCCAAATACACATAGATAAATGGACATCTAAAAATACATCCCTTTTTTTGGAAATTTTAATATTATGTCTTTCAGAGACTGGTAGAATTCATGTGAAAATTTCCTCAAGATGAGGCCAAGTTTCTATATCAGGAAAAAAGTTAAAAAAATTCATATATACATCTTTACTGATAAAAGAATAATATTTACCAACAGACTAAATATGAGACATAAGTTTAAATTGAGGGTTTTGACATTGAAATTTCAGTTGGGATATTTTCTTTAAAGTTTAAAGAATTATAACTTTGAGTTTTTTTACTGGTATTGTGTCTCACACAATTAAATAAATAATACAATATATTTAGCCAAAACCCTAGTTCCATAATAAATGATTCATCTTTGTTAGTTAATACTTCATTGTTAACTATGCATGTTTGATTACTCTGCTATAATTGACCATAATAGAGGAAAACAAGGCACAGACACTATCATCCAATTATAATGGGTTTTATCCTTTGAAATTTAATTTATAAGGCAGTCATTTCTAACTCAAGTACAAATGAAACTTCAAAACTTAAGTATATGCAATAAATTTTCAGGATGGCAGAGTGCACAAACACATGCTATTGGATATAAATAATATATTTTTATTTATATTTGGTGATATGGCATTATTTTAAACAGAAACATATTGTAAGATTCTAGGGTGCAAAACTTGCTAAATTGTATCACAATGTGCAGTACATTGGGCAAAGCATTCATATAGCTCCAAGTCTATAGTGTTTATACAATATAGCATTATTTATGTCTTTTGCATTTTAATTAAAAAACTCATGATTATTTGAAATTGTTAACATATTGCAACAATAAATTTTGAGTGTAGTGTTAGGGCCAAAACTTAAACAAAACTTAAAAACTGTTTTTTGTGATCTAAAGTATTCTTGTAAACAGCAGCCCCTTAAAGCTGCCCCTTCTGTTAAATATTTTTGCATGAGAAGTCACTCTGTAAACACTTAACAAATATATGGTATTTTACAAAGTGCCCTGCAGTCAGCCAGGTTCTTATCTGTCAGCAAGGCAACTCTACTCATCCTGAGAAATCAGCTGAAGACTACCGCCCTATAAGGAGACCAGCAGTTTGCTGTTTTCACTAATGAAATAGGCCAAATAGGGTTCTTCTCTGCATCTCTCTCCACAAACTCTCTCTGCACTCTTGCAGTATAGTGGCTGGGCACCTGTAGAAATAACTGACCTTGGAAATGTCAATAGTAAGTTTCACTTTGGTTTAATAGCGTTAAGGTGAAAACCTCAAGAAAACAATCTAAAGTTTTAGAGAGGCACATAGCTGAATGAAGAATGTGATAAGGTCAGGGAAGGACTACACAGCAGAGCAATTATTACTAGCTGGTGTGCTTTCTGTGTGAGAAATAGTGATCAAAGATTATGATTAAATCCTTGTATCTATTTTTGCCCTCAATCTCCTGATGCAAAACAAACAAACGAACAAACAAACAAACAATATAAAAAAAAACCTTTTGACTGGGTATGTACCCTAAAGAGTTAAAGCAGAAGCTTACATGTTCCTTTCCATATATAAACATTTAAGTTTGTGATCCATTATGATTCTTTATTCTTTAGTTCTCTGTCTCTGTCTCTGTCTCTCTGTCTCTCTGTCTCTCTCTCTGTCTCTCTCTCTTTCTCTCTCTCTAAGACAGGGTTTTTCCTGTGTAACCGTCCTAGCTGTGCTGGAACTAGCTCTTATAGTTTTTTTTTCTATAATTTATTTTATTTTTTAAAAAAGAAAAAAAACTATTTTTTTCAATTTACATACCTATTCCAGTTTCTACTCCCTCCGCCAGATAAGACCCTAAGCAATAGAGGAGAGGGTGCCTTTAAGATTCTTTATGAGAATATCTTTCAAGTTATGTAATAAAGTGGTTGGTTCTTTCAATTTAATGGCAAAATACAATCTACCGTTAAAAGAATATTTTGCTTGCTTACATACTTTACTGTTAATCCCTAACAAGTTGTTTGAGTATCAATGTGTGTGGTTTTGGTTTTTTATCTGTAATATGTAAAATGTTTAATCTTGTAAGGGAAATGGAAAACATGCTACTTTTTTTTTTACTAATATTCACTTAATAAACAAAAAGTAACCACATTGTAATTTTTTTTTCTTTTCTTTTTCCTTTTTTAATTTTTTAAGACAGAGATTCTCTGTAGCTCTGGAGTCTGTCCTGGAACTAGGTCTTACAGCCCAGACTGTCCTGGAACTCACAAAGATACTTTGTCTCTTCCTCCAGTGCTAGGATTAAAGGTGTGTGCCACCACCTCCTGGCACACACTGTAATTTTCGTATTACTTGAAAGATTTTGCTGGGGTATGTAAGCTGTAAGGGAAAGAATAAACAGTTAAAATGAGTTACTAGGAGAACATCAAGAATGAGAGAGTTACAAGGAAAGCTTCGAGAATGAGGGAAGGAAATCATCAAGAAAATAAAGAGTAGAAAATGCAAAAGAATAAAGGAGAGGTTTGAAGGAAATCATGAAGAGAGTCTGTGAGTGTCTTTTCCTCTTACACCACAGATAAAAAAGTTGAAGTACACTCTGACTCCATGGACCCCATATGTGCCGGGTGCTGCTGGAGACTTGCTCCCAAGGCAGGGAAAGATTCTCCTGTTTCTCTCGCTCTCACATTTCTCCAATAAGCTTTCTATTATTATTGACAGTTAAGTTACTGTGGATTCTGGGGATCCCAACTCAGATTTATACAACAGTTTTAACCACTGAACCATTTCCTTAGTGGCATGTACTAACTTCTAATTCGTAATAGATAGATAATCTTGAGAGGGTAAGATGGGCTCTAGGGAACAGGTAATAATACAATACATATAATACAAAAATGATTTAGGGATACTGTGTGATGGAACAGGAAGAACTGGGGGGAGGGACAGGGGAAAGGAGGAGAGGCACAAAAGAGAATGAGCCTGTAAAACGCTAAATCTCAATACAACTACAATCAGGAAACTGGCTACTTTTTATGAAACTTTAAAAAATAGTGTGGTTAAATCATTTTTCATCCAACACAAAAGTTTTACAAGAAAATCCATAGTAATGGTCAGCTATTTGAAATAAGAATTCTGATAATGTAGATCCTAAAACTGAGCTGTTTAGAAAAAATAATGAACACATTTCACTTCCTGACAACAGAGATAAAAGTGAACTTGTGTAAGATGTTTATCTGCCTTCTTACTGCCTCTCTCCTGTGTGTTTTGTGATTAAGACTCAGGACTAATTCTGGTCTCACTATTGGTATTTGTTTCAAATGTCTAGCTTTGTGTCATGTTAGATAATAGTGATACTGCAAGTCAGAATACAGGCAGTCAATGTGTCTAAATTTAGATTTCAATCCACAATAATTTAGTTTTTTCTTTTTTTACTATAAATAATACCAATCAAAATTTCCACTTCCTCCCCTCCTCCCACTTTCCTCCTGCTCTCCCACACACCCTCCCTCTCCTCCCCCTCCAGTACTGAGAGAGGACAAGGTACCCTGCCCTGTGGGAACTTCAAAGCCCTCCCCCCATATCCAGGCTTAGAAAGGCATGCATCCAAATAAAATATGATCCCCAAAAGCCAGTATATGCAGTAGAGACAAATCCCAGTGCCATTATCATTGGCTTCGCAGTCTGTCCCAATTCTCAGCCACATTTAGAGGGTCCAGTTTGATCCCATGCTCACTCAGTCCCAGTCCAGCTAGATCTGGTGAACTCCCATTAGCTCAGGCACACTGTCTCAGTGGGTGGACCAACCTCTTGAGGTCCTGAATTCCTCGCTCATATTCTCCCTCCTTCTGTTCTTCAACTGGACCTTGGGAGCTCAGTCCAGTGCTGTGATGTGGATCTGTGTCTCTATCTCCATCTGTCGCCGGACGAAGGTTCTATGGTGATATTCAAGATAGTCATCAGTCTGACTAAGGGAAAAGGCCAGTTCAGGCACTCTCTCCTCCACTGCCAAGGGTCCTAGCTGGGGTCATCCCCGTGGACTCCTGGGAACCCCTCCAGGGCCAAGCCTCTGGTCAATCCCAAAATGGCTCCCTCAATTAAGATATCTCCTTCCCTAGTATGAAATTTTAAGTATGATGTTTATATTTGGATGATGAAAGAAAGAATGCTTTGAGGTTAGGATTTGGGGGAGGAAAGAAAGAAAACTGATTGGTGGTAAATGAGGTAGAGGTTAAAGCACAGTGCAGGCAGAATCTTTCAGAAGATGATATTATATATATATATATATATATAGAGAGAGAGAGAGAGATACATAGATATTTGTATAAAATTCTGAAAGATTAATAAAAAATAAAAAATGGCCTTGTGGCCTGTGAAACAGGCTTTTATTTCAAGAAAGTAGGAGACAGAGACAGAGCAGATATCCAGACCTTCCTGCATATGACTGAGTCATTGCCTCAAAATGAAAAGTGAAAAGACTGTTGAAGACAGCTCAGCATTGGAGATATGATGTAGCATGCATAAAGAGTTAGCTTCATTGGCTATTGAGAGCCCTACTCTCAAAACAATAAAAAATAAACCAAAATTAGAGCCACCATTGTGAGTGACTGGGGAGCTAATCCTTGTTGAGAAAATTTCCGAAGTGGGTTCAGAGTACATGTCTGAGAGATACTTCCTGCCTGAAGGGACAGTTCCTGGAGTATTTACAAAAGTACTCTCATCAGTCATTGGCTGAAGACTGCTCCCTGGGAAATGCATTTCTCCATACTTCTTGTCTAAGTTTGGGTAAGGCAGGCTACTGAAATTGGAAAAAGCTTCAGGCAAAGAGATCAGATGTTTTCAGTGGTAAGTAAGTGAAGCATGTTCTGAAGGCCTACAAATGAGGAAATACAGTAGGGGAATTTTCAGCACATGCTCCATAGCAATGTGTACAGAGAAAAGGCTGAATCTGTGTTCAAGGGATATGTATTAGTTCAGAGCTGTTTTATGATATATACAGGATTAATATGCTTACAAACCTACTAGTGTTTAAATATCAAGATAAACTTTAGTATTCAAATGTTTACAATTGATATTATATTTCTATTATCATCCTTTGTGTATAAATGGTGCAAATACACTAAAATTTTAAAATGTTTTTTTAATGTATGGAAAATGTCTTTGTCTGAAGTGTGAGAAATTAGTATTTTGCATATCTCTATATATACATGCTTATATATTATACATATATAAGCATCTGTAGTAAATTAAACTTTTTTGAAAAAAAACATATTCACTATAGTCAATATACTATTTTGCAGTCTGAAAACATATACAGCATAAATCAATCTTGTACTCAAATGAAAATTGAGATTATATATGAAAGAAAGTCAAATTTTTCCTTGGTTCAAGATAACTACATTTTTTAGATTTGTGGATTTGTTTTCACTGATTGCACTCCAAAACACAGAACTCATACTCAAGTTTAGTGTATTAAGTCTATTTTAACACACTCGATTTATTTCATTATTCTCTATTTTAGCCTTATTTTCCCCCACTGCAAAAACTTTTATTGAGACCTCACCAGCTGCACTAAGTGCTGCTGGCATTAAGCACCTTCTTCCTTGGCAATGCAGTCTTTCTTGAGTCGTCCCATGAATGCTTTCTTCTTCTCCATGGTGTAGAAACAAACCACGTTGGAGGAGGTATCAATCAATTTCAGGTTAGTCTTCTCCAGAGCATGTCGTTTGGTCTGCACCAACAAGGACTTTAAGAGAGTGATCTCTCATTTATTGGTTCCCACCACACAGCCTATGAACATGAAAAAGTAAATGGTCACCTCATCGTAATGGACAAAGCCACCAATGGTTTGGTGCTCTTGTCAGACAGGTCATGGTCAATAGATGAATTGTTCTTGACCAGTTTGCCATCCTTAATGAGGCAGCCTTGGCCAATCTTGTAAATCTTGTTATTCTCTGTTCAATGATGGCAGCCTTTTGCCCAGCTGGAGACAGAGGGAAGGAAGGCCACACAGGCATGGTGCCAGGCTTCAATACAGGCATTCTTGCACAACCCTCAATGGGTCTTACAGGGACGTTTCTTTGTAAGTCAAAAATTGGTGACCTCTTTGTAGCTGCTGTCTTTTGTCATCTTGTTAAAACACCTGATTCATAGGAACCTGCTCTCCCTCCTTTCTGGGGTCCAGTCTAGCTTCTCAGCCAGTGTCCCCAGTCACCTGGATTTCCATCAAGGCTGCCTTCCTCTGGCAAAGAGGAAGCAGATGCATCTGAGTGTGGGCACTTATCCAGATGACTTGGCAGTACTTCTTCCTGCCGCTGAAGTTCTTTAGCTGTTTCTTACCCATGTCATCCTGCCATTTCTTACAAGACTTGGTGAAAGCCTCCTTTTTAGATTTGTGCCAGTTCTTGCAGAAACACATTTTATTCTCATCGCTGATGTGCTCAGTAAATACTGTATTAAAGGTCGAAAGGCTTCATGGGATTTCACCATATCCCACGATGTCTACAACTATTGTGAGTGGTGTTTCAACAATGGTTACAACCGCCACAACTTCCTTCTTTTTCGCTTTGGATTCTGGTCTATCAACTTCCTGCATGTTGTGACTCATGCTAGTTTTGTAGCCTATAAAGGAGGTGAAGTGAAGAGACTTGGAAGGGCCACCCTTGGGAAAACTCTTCACTTTCCTACAATGCCAGATGTTGTGCTTCCGAGGCAAGAAGCCCAAGGACACATGCCTGGAAGTAGAGAATTTCCTGTGAGACGTTTTGCCTTCACATGCTGCCAATAGAGCGTGTTAACCTTATTTAAAATTAAATACAGCTGAAAATTCTGATGTACATGATTGAAAATAATAATTCTTTATGCAATAATTTTTGATCTAATATATTTATGCTAAAGATCAGAAGCTGGGTATTGAGTCCTTTGCTTGTTTTAGATTTGTATTGTTGTATAATGGGAGCATTGCTACATTAGTTTTTTCCAGCTTCCATTAAGATTTTTCAGTAGTATTCAATGTTACTACTAAAAATCAGCAGTCTCGTGAGTTATATGCTTAATAATCCTTTCATGGGGCTTATTTTCAATATCCCACGGGTATTTTCCTCTGAAACCTCACTTTGAATTGAGATGATCCCTTGTACCATGTGTGATACAGTAATGGTACTACTTTCATGAGGCTTGGACTAATTTGCAATCACAGCAGATCCTCAGCTTTCTTTTTCCAAAATGTCTTAGCCTGCCAGAGGGGATATTCATTCAATTAGCGTTTCTAAGTGAATTAATTTCTTCATAGTTTTACTGATTCCTGTTTTACTGAGAATATCTCTGAACTTGAGTGCCATGTTTTCTTTCATCCTGTGTATTTCATTGTTCTGACATATTATATTTAGTCAGTGTGCACTATTTTTGACAATGACTTTTTAACCTTATAATGATCAGCTGAATTCATCCAAAAATTTGAAACTAGTTTTTATTGTAGCATTATATGAGAATAGCAGAGAGAGTTATCATGATAAGGCTTAAAATTCTTGAATAGTACAAAAACAATGACTTGGAAGATCATGAAAACAACTCACTGAATTCTTTGGAGATCCTTTATCTCAAAAATGCTAGCTCCAGGCATTTGTTTGTTTGTTCTTCTACCTCACAGTTCTTATGGGTATATATTGTGGCTTCCAGGTTATTATTGCTTCATTTCTGTGTTAGCAAACACATGTGTCTATGTATCCATATGCATTTTTGGAGCGTTTTCTTTGTCTCTTTTTCCTGTTTGGTTGTTTTGTCATATTCTGATTCATTTATTTTTGAGTTATATAATTTTATTACTATTCCTTAAATGCTTTTTTTTTCTTTTTTTTCTTTTGGTTTTTTCGAGACAGGGTTTCTCTGTAGCTTTGGTGCCCATCCTGGAACTAACTCTTATAGATCAGGCTGGCCTCGAACTCCCAGAGATCCGCCTGCCTCTGCCTCCCAAGTGCTGGGATGAAAGGCGTGCGCCACCACCGCCCAGCTTTTTTTTTTTTTTTTCTTTTGTAACTAGAGGGAGAGAGGGTTTGAATTACTATAAGAAGGAAGGCAGGGAGGAACCGGAAGGAGTAGGGTAAGGGGAAACAGTAATTAGAATATACTGTATGAAATACCATTTTAAATGACTCAGACACAAACACATAGATATGTACAAAGTGAAAAAAAAGTTGAAAGAAGGTTAGGAAAATTCAGGTTTTTTTTTTTTTTTTTAATTTAGCAGTGTGGAATTTGACAGTTTACAGAAGAGAAAATTTTCTTTCAGTTTCTGCAATAGAAATTGTGTGTTATGTTTTCCTTAATCATACTATGTACTATACTAAATTTAGATTATTCTATTGCATATTAATGAATTCATAGATAAACCTGCATTAGTACAAATGAAGCTTTTATTTAGAGAATGGCACATATAAATTGCTAACAGCACACAGATACATTGTGATCATTAGTTTGTGAAAATGGACAAAATAAATCTAAATTAAATTGGGGCATAAAAGATTTCAGTCACACCCGTGTGAATTAGTCCAATGGGAATGCCCACTAGAAAAGAGTACAGTTCTGTGTACTGGTCAGGGACCTAGACAAGAAAGTGGGAGAGAAGTGAACATGGGCATCATCACAAATGCCATGTGACCAGCTGCCACAGCATCTGAGTCCGTAACTTCTCCATTACAGTGGGTTAGGACCTCCCTCTGAGTCAAAATAAATCCTTGCTTCCTTCAGTGTTTTGTCAGGGTATTTCATCACAAGAACAGGAGAAGTATATGACTTATGGGCATGCAGTTTAGAAACATGATGAATTTTCAGGACTGTGGCCACAAAAATCATGACAAACAGAAATGTAATACAGAGAAATAGAACCTTTGAAAATTCAAATCTTAAGACTCACTCCATGTTTTGAAATAAAACCTAAGTTAGTATTGTATATTAAATAATTTAACACTTGTGTTTATAGTCCTCGTTTGCTACTTATTGTTGAAGTAATGTTTTGCTAATAGTAAAATTATATTCAACCAAAATTACTTAAAATTAGAAAATATATAACATCTAACAGGAAGTTATATGCTCATTGATTAGCTAAGTTTCTTAGCAAAAACTTTAATGAATAATGACTTTTCCTTAAGTATAAGTAGGCTAGATTAAAGGGTTTATCTAAAAACAGAAATTTGGTTACTCATGATTTTCTGTTCTTCCACTTTCTATTGACTTGCCGCCTACAGTATTTCTGACCTACATTATAGCCAAATACAGACAACTGAATATTGCAACTTCAGTCATGCTATGTAGAAAAACTGCAACATTAAAAGAGGGAAAAAGTTTGTAAAAGCTGACAAAAGATGTGTTAATATGATAGACTATTAATGCAAAGCTAAATTGTGAATGTTTTCTGTCATTAATTAAATGTTTATTTTTTCTAATTTCAAACTGATATAAAATATTTGTCTATATCTCTATGATTAACAGCAAAATTGATCCTCTTCATTTTAAACACATAAGTAAAACTTTATAAGTATTTTGGCATAAGAACTATTTAAATTTTTGAACATTACTGACATATAATCAAAAAATATGCAATTCTAAATTTTCTATATATGTAAACACTCATTCAAGACATAACAATATAACTCAGTTCCAACTTAGCATACACAATTCCCTGGGTTCATATGTCAATACATGCACAAACACATACACACACATACACACACACACACATATACACACACTTACACAGTCCAGTTGTTCAAAATGTAAATTAGCGTGTGTATGTTTCTTGGTACATGAGTCATGGCAATTGTTTGTGCATAACTTAAAGTAATTATTTTATAAAATAATGTAACTTAGTTTCACCCATTCAATTTATTTTATCAATTGCAACTTTATAAATAGTAAGACACTGACTGAATTGGTCCATTAATTAATTCTTTGAATAAGTATATCATATGAGCGCTTCAAAAACAATGGTTTATAAATCATTTAATAAAACACCTAAAGAAGAAAAAATATGTCTCATGAAGATATGAAAAAAGTTCACAGCAAGATACTGCTTTTCAAATGAAATTAACTTATTCCCTTTGATTTTCAATGTGCTCACTAACTAAAACTGACTTAAGAAATTTTTTATGTGAAATAAAATTCTATTTAAATTAATTATTTTAAACTCCACTAAGTATCTATTTCAAAATAAACTGATATTATATAGCATGCCTACTTGGATGAGTTGGGCAAGGTGAAGCTCTGTCAGATGCTACAGTGACTGTCCTTCTCCACATAAACTCTAAGGAGTACACACACTCATACTTAAGCTAGTTTTGAAAGTAGTTAGAAAATCAGGCAAAGAAAACATAGTTTCTGAGTATAGTATATCATAGAAAAAGTTTTCTTTGAAGAATGGAGAAAGATCCAACTTGAGTCACAGATCTGCAATTCCAAGCATTTGGAAGACCGGAAGGGAATTTGGTAAGGCCTGAGCTCATTATTTCTCAGTCAGAATATATTCTGTGAAACAATCAACTTCAAAATGAAAGGTGATTTATAATATCACAGACAACAATTGCTTACTACTATCCCTTATGGCCTAGAGCATGGGAGCACATTATGGCAGAAGTATTGTGATACTGCTTACTGGAGGGCGAGAATACAAGAAAGGAAAGGGTGAGGAACTGCAGGCTAAGTGCCCCCTGGAAAAGTATGCATCAACTATTATTGAGTTAGCATGGGTTTGGTGGGTGAATACTCACTAAAATAGAATAAAATAAACATTTAACACTCATAAGAGAAAATATAATGGAACTCATTACTTTCTAGTTGTAGGGTCCCACAGATGTGAGTCCTATTCCACCTTGGATAAAGGGCAGAAACTGGGAGCTTATTCTTACTCTCTCAAACTTCTTGACAACAGGTGTGGCTACAAACAGGAAATGCTGACCTAGGGTGTGGTTAATTCGTATTTTGAGTATAGAGGTGGATCCGCTCCACCTTGACCACAGGTCACAGAGTATGGGAGTGGACACTCTGTTAGTATCTTATATCATGCTAATGATGTCTGTTGCCTCCCGCTCATCTTCTGAGTGAAGAATAAAAGCATATGAAAAATAAACGTGGGTGAGTTCAGTATTCACTGAATTTCCCTCCCAATGCAGTTCCGTGTTTCTGTCTTTTATTTCTCTCAAATCTCTGTTCCTTTTGCTTAATAATTCTAATCATCACGTTCCTACTCTAGAACATGCAAATTCCATAAAGGCTGGATCTTGACAGATGTGTCACACACTTCAATATGTGACTTGCGACATGTACAATGATTTCAAAACAAAAGGGTATGAACCTGTGCTCTGATTTCTTGCCACAAGGCTTCAGCTCTAAAATAGCCTGGCTCAACTCTCGTAGTCATAAGGTAGAACCCAAGCATGCATTTCACGACAAGTGTTTGTGAGAAAGAAGAGCAAGGCCTTAGAATTGTTATTCAGCACCAGAGATGCAGAGGTGCTGTGGTGAAATTTAGCTCCAGGCAAAGCACAATGCCACTGTCAAGCGACTGACATACTGGAAATGTGTTTGATAGAAAAATGGTTCTGTTTCTTTTAATGTACTTCTAACATTAGAAAGGGGAGCAGAGAGAGTAAGCTACTATAAGGCATTGTCTTGGAGCTCAAAGCTAGGACTGCCATGGGGGGATTTGGAACCAGGTAATAACAAAAACCAAATTTTCTATACAAAGAGAAGACTTGATAGAGCTTCTAGATTCGCTACCGTATCAGGTATGTGGGCCAGAGATGACATTTTGCATGTATCACTGCCAGCATTAGAACATACTTGAAGCATACTACACTCTAAGATTGTGAAAGATTCTTGGATAGAGGAAAGCCAATTAAACTTGGCCTTTTTTGGCCATGAAAACTCTCCACCAACTGTTCCTCAATTGATCACAAACTTCACAAACTTTTATCCCTAGGCAATTTCTTTATGTGAATTTGTGAGTATGTATACCCAACATCTCTCTCTCTCTCTCTCTCTCTCTCTCTCTCTCTCTCTCTCTCTCTCTCTCTCTCTCTCTCTCTCTCTTCCTCTTTCTCCTTTACACTCGGAAATTTGTGAATACCAGGCTGGATTTCTGTTTTATCCTGAATCATCTCCTTAATACTGTACAAGTTCTTGTAACCTTGTGACCCATGCTTGACTCAACTAAACACTGGTAGTTGTAAGAATGACTCTACCAATACCGTTTCACTACACACAGAAAAACATGTAATTATACACTTGCTGAGGCTGGAGAAGGGAAATAAGCCAAGTCTTGAAGTCTTTGTTAGCAGATTTATAAAACCTAACACCTGTGAAAATTTTAATAATTCTCATAATCATTCCTGCTAGGAGAAGAAATGTGTGGAATAGAATGATTTGATACATGGTAACATGTAATCCCAAGGAGTCATACACATTCTGGAAACTGTTCTCACCTGTGCCTGGTTTCAATGGCCTACATCAGAATAATATAGTTCGTCACATTGTGGACATTTTTCTACTCCAGGAATGAATTGACATTGGCAGTGTGGAGAATTACATTATGACATATCTGTTTGATGTTACTAGTCAGAGGTCTATTCTGCCCGATTAGGTTGGGACAGTGTCAATAACAAGCTAAATAAGTCTGGTAACTGTCCAAAGACAGGCAGATGCCATGATGCTTGATCATATGACATTGACAGTTACAGAAGTGTACCTGCTGTCTCTGCCCCATGTTGAGGATTCAGGGTGGAATAGGTAGGGGGAAGATTGATCAGTGAATCGATTACAAATTGATTGTAATTTGATTACAGAAATTACAGTTAGATGAATATGGCACTGTACAGCATGGAGACTTCAGATAACACTCTTTTTCTATTTATAAATTATTCTATATACAAGAAAAACATCTATACTACAATTCTTTTAGCCATAAACATAAGTGTGTAGAGAGAAATTGTGAATAAGAATATGGATATGATCCATTTTGGTTATATATGATAATTGGATTCTGTGATGTCTATGGAAAAGAAGGGTCATTTAAATGTAAAAATTATTTTGTGATAATTTTGTACAAGAACATAAAAAATTAGTTAGAAAGAAGTAAGTATTCCTGGTGTGATATTGCATAATGGGGTAACCATAGATAATTATAATGTTCTGAATATTTCATAATGCTGCAAAAAATATTAAAATTTTCATCATAAATAAATGTTAATGTTGGGCTACATATGTTTAACCAGATTAAGAGTTTGTAACTATCTACAATATGTCAAAACCTAACATGTTAATTCATTAATATGTATAACTGTTTCAACTCACCAACTGAATATTAAATTTTGAAAGATATCAAGTGATGTCTAATACTTTTGATAGCTGGAAAAACTTTTTGGAATTTGTTATAGATTGAATTGTTTTTTAACAAAGTGTGTCTCCTTATGTCTTAAATTCCCACTTGCTAATAATCAAAATTGGAGATTTAGAAAGGCAGTAAGGTTTGTATAAGTTATTGAGTATAAAGTTCATAGGTTAAGATTCCTGTCCACACAAGAACAAAAGGCCCTAAGATGTGTAGTCTTTCTCTCTCATCCTCTCTTCCTCCCACACGCCTTCATGATGTTTATCTCTTCTCACTTTCTCCCCTATATGAGTACAGAAAAGTGACCAACACATATACAAAGAACCACAACACAAATTTAATCTGCTGATGCTTTGATTATGTGTTTTCCTTCCTCCTTATCTGTGAAATATTAGTGTCCTTTGTTTCTTCTCCATAGAATATTTAGTTACAGCAACTTGAGATAACCAGGCATATAGGCATAATTTTTTGAAAGTGAAAATATACTTGGATAGAACCCTATAATTTCTATGACTTCACAAAGGCTTTGCCAGGGATTTTTGTATAGAAATAACTTTGGTATTAATTATATAAGAAAAAAAACCTCAGTTGCAACAGAGTGCATAGGCTAGTAGAATATAGGAATTTTCTTTCCTGACTTTAAATTTTGAAAAGAAATTGTTAATAATAGCTGGTGCAGGAAAGTATAAAACTCTTCAGAAAACATTACTTGTTCTGAAACCTACCAGAGTTATTTTGTAAAATTATAGTAGGGTATGACTTTTTCCTATAACAGAAAATAAACTGTATTAGGATTCTCAAACTGTAAACATAATTGAATTGAAATAAAATGTGAGTGAGAAATAAGGATATACTATTTCATTTTGCTTTATAGGTCGTGATGTATGACAGTGAGGCCAAAGCAAGAGGCAGTCTGAAGCCTGTTATTTCATGGAAATTGCCTCGGAGAACATACTGTCCTTTAAGAAGAAGAATAGTGTGATTTGTTATCATTCTGCATTGTATTGAACTAACTTAAAAGAATAGCTAAAATCCCTTTTCAAAAACATTTTAGTTATTCATAAGTTTGTATATTTTCTTGAAATACTCAAAAACATTTGAATTATTTAGAATTCTAAATGTCTTAATGAAATTCTTAGGATATTTTGTGCACTATGAGATATCACAGAGCTTCCTAAACTCTATGAAATAGAATTCTATGTTGAAAAATAAAATCGAGAAGATCTTCTGTATTTAATTTTCCTAATGAAACTATTTCTGATTTCCTTATTAAAATATATTTAATAGAAGCTGTGTATGGTACAGTATTCTATCCTCAGCTGTGAGTTGATTCAGATATCGACGTTCAGCCAGAGGACCTTGTTTTATAAAAATCCTGTCTTATAAAAAAATTAAAGAAAAATTGGCCAGGCGGTGGTGGCACACGCCTTTAATCCCAGCACTCAGGTGGCAGAGGCAGGCAGATCTCGGATCTCTGGGAGTTTGAGGCCAGCCTGGTCTACTCATTCCGGGACAGGCACCAAAGCTACAGAGAGATCCTGTCTCGAAAAACCAAAAAAAAAAAAAAAATTGATGGTGATGTGGAATATCACAATATTTTCAATAGATAAGAAAATCCCTTCAATTCTTCAGGAAAGAAGATGAAGTTATGACAGGCAAGGCTGAAAGATTAATAAAAACTGAAAGTCAAATGACTGTAAAAGTTCTGTATTTTCCAGCTGCATTCTAGACTTAATTTGAAAGAAGACCAATGAAAATAGAGTACAGGTGAGGGGAAACGATGCAAGGCAATGATAGAGCTGAGTGAAATTGTAACAATTGCTCTATCTCTATGAAAGTCACAGAGAAACAGATTGTTTTGTATGTTAATGAAAAAATAAAAATAAAAATGTTAGGTGGAGCTAAAGATTTGGGGAAAATAATCTATCTTCCCCCAAAGAGGCATTGACTTTAACTAACTATGCATGAAAATGTCTTCAATTCATTGAAGGCAATCAAGAGAGAGACTAAAGTTACATGAACTAAGACAATACAAATGACCACTTTTCCAGTTTTTTTTTTTAACTCTTCCCTTAAACACACAGCAAAATCCAAACACCCCCTTTGAAAAATGAGGAAGAAGTCGTGTTTGTTTTATTTGTAGCCTACTAGATCTACAAAAGTAAACACACATGAACTCACAGATACCTTTCATACTTGATGGTCCCTGATCCAGGGCTGTGAGACTCCAGCCTCTGAGAAAGATTCAAGGGTGGTGCTGTATCATCTCTGGCTGACAGTAGTAACTTTCAGCTCAGAATAATCCAGAGAAACAGCAAACCCAGTGGGACTAATTTGGAATTTCAGAGGACTGAAGCAGCTCAAACATATATTGAGAAGTTGGTAGCAACAAGGCACTGGTCTTTCGGGGAGAAAAAAGACTCATACTTTACCCATCACAAAAATATTTCCTTTGATTAAAGCAAAGTTATAGGAATTTCAGTTTGACCAATTTTGTATTTATTGTTACTATTTTTACTAGAATTTATGTTATTAATATGTTAATGTTTGTAATCACTACAGTTCACTATGAAGATATTTCTTTTGAAAATGGTTAGAGTTTATATGAGAGTAATTTGGAATGATGGTAATGGGTCTTTAGATTTTGTACAGTTAATAAGACAAATTTGGCTTTTGAAGCAGCTAAAACTTCTAAAGACATCCTGGACCAACTTAAAAATAGGCCATTCAATTTTGGTCATCCTTTGCTACTTTATTAGGATACATTGTAGCCATTGGATCATGTATATTGCTAAGCATTATCTGTTTACCCATAATTATCAAGTTACCTATGATCTCTTAATGGAAAGTTAGCTTAGATGTCCATGACATCAAGCTAAGCACTCTCTCTTAACCCTTTATAAACAGAGGCTTGTGATCAAAGACGCGTAAGATCTTTTTGCCTCCAATCTACCTGAGAAAGGACATGCATGGTAGAATGTGTCTGCCAAAGATGGGTAAGTCTGGAAGGTCAAAAAGGAACAATTAAGACAGGACAGTCATCTATCCTGTCGCAGAAGTGAAGATAATTAAATTATTTTAGTTAAATTAAAAATCAGAACTGTGGAGGCCCACAGGAGTGAAACCATTTCACCTTCACCAGACATCAGAGAGTTCAGATCTTCTCTTCCTCCTTCAAGATTATACCACAGTGTGTTTGACCTAAGGTGTGGCTATTGGGATGTCTTGCCTAGACAAAAAGATGTTTTGATCTAGAGTGCAATTACTTGATATTTAGAGATGTGAAGAGTTCATTATGCTTGTTTCTTATTGGTATCATGGTAAAGAAGTCTTCTTCCTTCCATCCATTTTGGATTGATGTATAAAAGAACTTTGAATACTAAAATTTGGGTGGATCAGAGTGTTTGATGGATGCTCTCCCAATTCTACCTGCTGTCTCTTGTCTATTTATTGTTCAATCCTCACTTCTCCCTCTAAGTAAAAAACAAATAAGTCAGGAAGAAAACAGACACTAAACTCGCCCTGATGCCCTAGATAAAGCCAATTACTAAGAGTGAAATAGTTGTCTTCTTCATCACTGAATATACATTAATGTATGTTCTTGGATCAAGGTTAGTCAGGACAGAGCAAAACATCTGACTGAATATAAAGATGCAGCTACAAAACCAAACAATTTATATTTTAAGAGAGTTTAGCAAACTTCCAAAAAGATAAATTATAAAAACTCATAAATTTAATAAAGAGACTTAAATAAAAAATATTATTCTTAAAGCATAAAACCCAAATATAAAAATCAAACATATAATAAAAGTGACGAAAAGGCAACAGCTAAGAAATCTCTGAATTCAAAAATACCACAGTAAATTTGTTTTAAGAAACAATAATGCATCAATTTAAACCATTAAAATTGTCAAGTTTATAAACATTATATAGAAAACATAGTATATGGAGCTACATACAATCAAAATGGAAATGGCCATTTGATAAAATTTTAGTGAAAATCTATAACTCTCATTTTAGGAAATAATATTGTGAAAATGTCTAGTCAAGATTCATATATAAATTCCATCTAGTTTAGCCAGAAAGAAATTATGATTAATTAAAGACCTTTAAAAGTATATTTTAAATCATCTGAAAAGCTGATGTGCCCAGTCAAAATTTGTTAATGGATTTTTATCCTTGGCTTGCCTAAGTAGAAATAATGAATATATTAATTTAAAATAATATTTTATCATCCTTTGAATAAAATATTTACTTGAAAATGCAATGGCTTAGAAAATATGTAATTGTGATTGAACAAGCCTTCACATACTTTATATTTTTTGTAACTAGGTATTACATGTACATATATATTAAGGCTAAAAGTAGTGAATTATAGGGCTATATTATATGTGATTATGATTTATGATACATAATTATGTTTGTGATTTTCATGCATAAAAAGCATATGAAATTATGATTATCTGAATATTATTTATAAAATACTAGAATATAAATTATGTATATAACTCTAAAATCAAACTAAGATGAGATTTCCATACATATATAAAAGAGCACACTTTCTTAACTTTTAAATTATAAAATATGTACATTCCCACTACATATAATAATTTAGAATAGTCTCCAGGAGACTTTTTGACTAATCTTGCAAATATATGAATATTTCACAGATTTTAGTTTATAAAATCTAAACTAATATTCACTGATTGTGGATTCTACATTTTACCTTCTGTGTTAACTAGTGACAGTAAGCAACATTTCACTAATAGGCCAATTTAAGCTGATTTTGTACTCATGTATTATTTATACCATTTATGTCATTTATATGTGTCCTCCTGAAACATATTAATTTATGGACATTTGCTATAATATCCTTGCTAACTCTCCCTCTTAATTTATTTAAATCATTATATTGGAATATCATCAGTAACTTTCATGTCTGTTCTATAGAGAGCAACCATACTGACTTTTCTCTTTTCCAGTGCTTATATAAAGATATTCTTCCTACAAAATATGATTACAAATATTTAAAAATGTATATTCATGCATATAAGAAACAGGAGAGAGAAATCTGTGATGGATAAATTTCATGAAGAAATTAAAAGTAAGCGGCCAGTGTGCCCCATAGATAGCCCTATCTCTTTCCCTCAATGCCTCCATTCATTTCAGTTTGCTTCTTAGTCAGCACTGACATTTTCATGCTGTTTTAAAGATAATTTAATATCTAAAAAATTAGTTTTCCCCCCTCCAAATTGTAGAAAAACTCTTAACATCTTTTTCACATGGATGCACTGATGTAACTAAGAGGTTTTTATCCCACAGATTCTTGAAATTCCAATGAATGAAGGTGGGCAAGGAGTGATGAAAACTCAAACAGCTCACACTGAGTAGGTTGTTTATTTCCATAGCACCATTTAAAACAGAATAAAACAGACTTGTTTCTTTATGTTTATATTCAATATAATTATAAGAAATAACAGTTTTTTATTATTAAATTTATGATTAGTTTCCTGGAAGTCATTTAATATCTTACATTTAGAAATAGCAGTTAATTCACTCCATGGACTTTTCTGTTCTCTAAAACCTTCAAAATTAAAAAAGTCAGATTGTCTATGTTTACTGTTACACAGCTACTGGATGAAACAGTATGTCTAAATAAATGTGAATTTCTTATAACTGATAAGCAATTTTTTAGCACAACTTACTGAGTTCAAAAACTGTGTGTGTATCTCCAATGTAGTAACCTTACATTATTTCTGGGACATAGATTTTTTTTCAAAACATTATTCTATAATTATTTAAATTAAGTGCATGAATTAACTTTCTGGACATGAGTTACTTACAGTCTGCTTGGTACCCAGAGATGTAGCCACATGCACTGTAGCAATACAACTCCTGTAGAATGACCAATAACTTTCCGATTATATTCTAATGCCCACTTTACAAGAAGTCTCTTACTGCTGTTGTAAGCCAGGCCAAAGAATAATTTCTGGAGAAATCACGGGCTCTAGGTAAAATATTAAAACTGTTCGGTACTTAAAATGAAATACTTTCAAGCATTCTTTGAAGTATCTATGCTTATACCCACAGGCAAATGCCTCTCTTAGCCTTAATCAGAAGAAACTTCCTTGGCAATGAAAGGTGGTAAATGTAGAATCTTATTGCTGCTCAAACTCTTGAGACTAAATGACATTTGAGTGCTCAGTCTTGTATAAGCAAACATCTCTAAGAATCAGGAAACTTTGAAAAGTGGCCAGAAAGAATATAGAGAACAGAGAAAGGGAAAGGTACTGTTTTCTGGGCATGGTAACAACATTGCAGTAATGAACTTGCAGCAACTGTATTTATTTGCACTGGGCCTGAAAAAGATTGTCAGTACTGGTTCAAAGAGCTTTAATTCGCCCTTCTGAACTATTGGCTTTTCTCAAGTGGCTGAAGGATCATTGTATTGAGTTTTATATGCAATGAGGATCCCACAGGTCCAAATGTGCTGATCTATATTTATGTTCATGAAGATGTGACAGATTAGAATCAGAGTCACAAAAGAAAAAAAAGATATTATTAAGGAAAATGGATATGTAGGGGATGCCTAACAGAGCGGTAGGGAGAAAACATGGTAGATATGACAGTAATAATATATTATTGACCTAAATGCTGCTTGACCGAAGAATGGATAAAAAAAAGTGATACATTTATGCAATGGAGTATTACACAGCAGAAAAGAATAACAACTTCTTAAAATTTGCAAGCTGATGGATGGAGTTAGAAAACATCATTTTGAGTGAGGTAACACAGATACAGAAAGACAATTATCAAATGTACTCACTCATAAGTGGTTTTTAAGCATAAAGCAAAGAACACCAGCCCACAAATCACAATCCCAGAGAACCTAGACAACAAGTAGGACCCTAAGAGAGACATACATAGATCTAATCTACATGGGAAGTAGAAAAAGACAAGATCTCCTGAGTAAATTGGGTTTCGGTGCCTCTGCCTTAATATAGAAAAAAGAAATTTACAAAAGAAAATATTGACAAATTGTTAAAGGTGTATTCCATATTCCAGTAATCTGAGTTCTTGGTAAATCCAAACATACCACTCATATATTATAAATTCTGTGGCAAGCATTAATCATTTCTTTGTACACGTTTTCTGATCTGAAAAAATGGTCTTAATTCATGGCATTTATCTTCATCTTTTAGTGAAGACTTGAGTCTAGATAGTATCTATATTTTTGTAAATGTTACAAGTATACACACATATTTAAAACATATGTATCAGAAGAGTGTATAAACATATACAAATACTTGATTTTCATATTAATTTTGTTTTGTTTTGTTTTATTGAGACAGAGTTTCTCTGTGTAGTTTTGGTGCCTGTCTCGAAACTAATTCTGTAGACCAGGCTAGCCTTGAACTCAAAGAGATCTGCCTGCCTCTGCTAACTGAGAGTTGAGATTAAAGACACCACCACCCAGTTCATATATTACAGAAGATGATTCATTCAACCGTTATTAAATATATTGTATAAAACAAAGATTCCATAATCCAGGGGTTTTGACTGGCCTGCAATATAGTTGGAGATTTTGATAGAAAAATAAGAGAACATCCAGTAGCCTGATGATTTAGAGTAAAAAATATTAAGTTCTTCCACATTTCTTCACTTGAGAAAGCTCATTTCAACACATATTTCTCAAGTCCATTCTACACTTAAAACAATGAGCAAACAAGACCACAATAACAATAACAGGCAAAAACATCTGTTAATGTACTTGTTGTAATCAAGAAGATTTTTAAATCAGGGATATTCTGACTTTATTCCAGAGAAGGAGAGAAATTATCTGTCACACACATTTCAAAGATTTGTATATTTTAGACACCCCAATCATGCCATTTCACCCATGTTATTACCATGATGACTTTTGTATGCTGAGATTCTGATCCAATAATAATGAATAGGACTTTTAAATCATACCACTTCTACAAAACATCCCTATAGTTTGAATTAAAGCATCGTAATTAAAGCAGGCATGTTCAATAAAAGTTCTTAAGTAACAGACTCTCCAAGCATCTGAAAAGACACATGTGAATGTCTCCTTTAGATTTTTTTTGCTTCATATCTCCTTGTCTCAAGCTTCTTTTCTTTTCCACCTGTATTATGATGGTGACAGCTGGTCCTTGTTGATCTTGGTTTGGCATATGCTTCTGGACTCACTCCTGGTACATGGTCACACATCCCTGGTTTTCAGGAGGCTTAATTTCTGCTCTCTGGCTTCAGCCCATGCTTTTATTCAGATCTGCTACAGGTTCCCAGCAGGGCTTCATTCTCCATCATTTCAAATCAGCTTACATCTATTCAGACAAGCCATTCCAGTCAATTACCCAGTTATAGACATGGAATCTCCCCCTGGCTGGCCTCAAGGATTATAGCACATGCAAATCCTCTTCTGTTCACTATCCACATTCAGAATACGGTCTTCACAACAGGCCTGGATCTTTGCCCTGACAACCATCTGTATGACCGAGACCTTAACATTCTATGTATTGCCTGCCGTTTCTGCTGCAGATAGTTAATACATTACAATGTCTCAGATCAACAGACTGAAACATCTGAAGTAATTCTCCTATACCCACTGCTATAAATTGAAATTAGTAGA
The DNA here is from genome assembly GCF_950005125.1 of Chionomys nivalis. Classification (NCBI taxonomy): domain Eukaryota; kingdom Metazoa; phylum Chordata; class Mammalia; order Rodentia; family Cricetidae; genus Chionomys; species Chionomys nivalis. The sequence continues at coordinate 16,612,929 of NC_080100.1, read as the reverse complement.
CTATCAACATGGACCCAAAGAAATTCTGTAACACTACCATCCAGGAGGAACTGATAACCAATCTATTCACATATATCAAATGGAAGGTTGAAACTGGTTCATTCCATATTTTCCACAAATTTATTTCCAAAATAATCTATCTTGTACCACAGTACAGATTTGAGCTAAAAATGTTATCTTACAGCAAGACTTCCTTTTTATAATTTCTTTTCATTCTTATAGAATTTTTCTCCTCTCATAGTTTAAGCTCTGGTAAAATTTAATTAGAACATTATAACTAAGTTAATATTAAAAATGAGCACACATATAATCAATGAACACAATGAATCAACTAGTTTTGAAATAAAACAATGTTTTTGATCTGTACGTTTTTGGACCCCTAAACAATGATGAGGTCATTCTTTCATTTTTTATCATGCCCATTTTCCTTTTATTCTGTACTTAAACTTACCAATGGTGTTTAAACTAAATTTAGAATACTTTCATAACTTTTCTTACTGTTTTTTTTTTTTATCTTTATGTTGTGTAGACAATGTAATGTGTCTCAGTTGTGACCAACAAATTTATTAACTGGATAAGTTTATATTGAACATTGCCATTTTATCCTTTAATTGTTTTTCATTGTTTTCAAGTTTTCCAAATAACAGTATCCAATACATTGTAAAGCTTATCATATAGAATTCCCAGAAAGAAACATTTTCTAAAATATTAAGAATGACCTCGTCTTTGTATGGAGGTCCTGAATCACATAAGGCAGATATTGCTGAAATCTGAGCGATGTGTAATTTCATTTTGCTCCCTTTGCTATGAAATATAGAGCCATTGGTGTCATGAAATCGAAGAAGGATAAAAATGAAGGCCTTTACTGATAGAAGCATGTGCAGTTTATATTAGATTAAGAGGGATGGAAACAGATCCGTAGCTTTTGAAGTACATGAAAAACTACAGTAGCACTGAAGATACTGGCAGGTCAGCGGTGTAAATGGAAATAACTACTTTAGGGATAGACTGTTCAGGACTCATACTGAGAACCTGTGTGTCGCATATTTCCAGAAAATCAATTTATTTTCAGTAACTTGGGAGTGCTATGGTTTATGAAATACAGTTATAGTTCAACTGTCAGCACAAAGCAAAATTTCAAAGTGGGTTCACCAGTGGTATTTTGCGCTTTTAGGAGAAAAAAAATACTACATATTTTTCTTCACTGTGAGCCTCAGTTTTCTAAATGCAGTCCAAAACATAAATTTAATTATATATGTTCATTTTGACACCAACAGAAATAAATATATTGAACATGTACCTGAACTTTTATCATATATATATGAGTCACAAATGGATTTATAATTCTGAATAAACATATTTGAAAATCTATAACAGTTTATTTGCCATTGAGTAACAAATAGAAGTATGATCCTGACTAATGGATACATCAACATGCAGATAATTTCAGATTGTAAAACTGTGTTTCCATTATAGAAAATAAATGATAGTCAAATTACAGACAACCAGATTAATTTCCTTTAATAGCTTGAGGTGCACAGTGGCTATTGGACAGAATAATTGTGACACTAAAAAATTATCAGAATAACATACATCCATATATTATTTATATTAATGATCAAATAATTGTTAGTGTCATAAATTAAAACAATGAAATATAGTGATTAATTAAGCTCTTAAATTGCAATATATTTATAGTCTACAGAATATTATGAATTTTGGATTGTATTTTAAGAAAAATTCTCATTGAAATTTAGATTTGCTGCTGTGTTTACCAAGTATATGAATTGTATGAATTGTATAGTGTCAGAGTAGTGTTTAGTGGTAACACTTATCAGATGGACATTTATTGGCACTTTAAAAGCAAAAGGTTTAAGGATTCTTTTCCTACTACTACATGACACATTGAAATATCTAAATACCTCAACCTATGGAGAAGTCAAAATACAAATTAAATATAGGAATGGTTCTATTGAAATGGAACTTCTGTTGTTTATAGAATTCAGGTCTCTTGTTTTGATCCTTCCTTTATAGTTAGAATAAGAAATTATATTCTCCACATATTTAGTATTTATTTTTGTCTTTTCAATTTAAAATAATATACAACTATGTTTAAACCAAACATCTCTTCATTAATAAATGTTTCTCAGATTTTTATCAGATGAATATTTCATACCATTTTTAGAAATGCCTAATTGCACATGGATTTTTAAAATGCACAGAACTGAACAGCATATAGATCAATGAGTTTAAAGAAAGAAGTGAACTTTATAAGGCACACCTTAATTAAATACAATGATTTTCTTTTTCTCTCTTTTATTTCTTTGTATGTGGTATCTGTGTGTGTGTGTGATTGCTTGTGTGTGAGATAGTATCTTTCAATCTAGACTAGTTGGCCTTAAACTCAGAGAGGTCCACTTGCCTCTATCTACCTAGTGCTGGGACTAAATGTGTGAACCACTCCACATTAGAAAGTTTTAACTTTCTAGAAAAAATTCCACCCTCTTCTTCATCTCCAAGTCACACAGGCTACCCATGTTGTACTTTTGTAGTTATTGTTGCCACAGTGTATTTCTGAATTTTGCTGAATTTCATATAAATCTAATGACATAAAAATCACTCTTTTTTTCTGTACTCTTTAAACATTAATATTTTTAAAAAATATTAAGAATCCGCTGCCTAGGGACAAAACCGGTCTCGCTGAACATAATGGACAATGAGGACTACTGAGAACTGAAGAACAATGGCAATGGGTTCTTGATCCTATTGCACGTAATGGCTTTGTGGGAGCCCAGGTAGTTTGGATGCTCACCTTAATAGACCTGGATGGAGGTGGGTGGTCCTTGGACCTCCCACAGGGCAGAGAAACCTGCTTGCTCTTTGGGCTGAGGAGGAAGGAAGACTTGATTGGGGGAGGGGGAGGGAATGGGAGGTGGTGGCGGGGAAGAGGCAGAAATCTTTAATAATTAAATTAATTAATTAATAAAAAAAATCAGCAAGAAAAATAAAAAAAATATTAAGAATGTAGCATTATGCTCTAAATTTTTAAAGTATTGATGATTTAGTATCATCTACTATCAATAAAAATAAAATGATTTTGTAAAATTTATTGTCTCTCTCTTTTAATAATGAGTTCTAATTGCTAATTTTAAAAGTTAATGAATATTAGTTAATGAATAATTTTAGATATTGACAGGCGATTAATTTTTTGTAATTTATACAGAAAAGGAAAATGTCAATTAGAAGGAAGACTTGAGGAAACTATGATGAGTACAGAGGAAAAAAGAAAAATATTCAACTAAAAATAGAGACTGAAATAGATTTAGGAGACATTGAAGAGTACATAGCTCTTTTGGTGTAGTAAATGCTTAGTAAATTCACCCGAGACAGCAATCTACAGCCTTGGATTGTAGTGTGGTTATCCTTTGCTTTACATTTCTTAGGTTCGCACTTTATGGGTTGATGATGCTCACATTCAGATTAGGTCTCCATTGTTTCAATAAAACTCTGAAGATATAACACCAGCAGAACATCTACATGTCAAGTCATTAATGCCTAAACCACTTCTTAATCCAGTCAGTTTTATAATTAAGATAAACCATGCCAAAATGTCTTCAGTTCATTTGTTCCTCTGGGGAGGAAATTAGAGTGGCAACTGTGTATCTGGTCACTTTACTTAAATATGCCTTAAATTTTCTTCTATATTTGCAATTTATATTAGGCTCAAGAAAGAACTATGTAAAATGTTATAGAAGTCTAGCAATAGATTTAGCATTTCAAGTGGTGAAAAATGACCACAGCAACTGAAATTAAAGAGGCAATGTGAATCACAGTTTGCTTATGCTTCTTCCCTTCCATATCTGCGAATTCACAGGACCAGTACTTCTGACTAATCCTAATACCTACAAATCACTTTTGGGGAATATTATTTTTAGGTGTTGCATTTGTTTATGCTGCATTTGCTTAACTCTGTGAAGCTGTGTTACTGTGCCTGTCTAAAACACCTGATGGTCCAGTAAAGAGCTGAACAGTCAATAGCGAGATAGGAGCAAAGATAGGCAGGGTTAGCAAACAGGGAGTATATATAGATGGAGAAATCTAAGAGGAAAGAAAGAAGAGCAACAAAAGAACAAGGAGAGGAGGACGTCAGGGGCCAGCTACCCAGTTACACAGCAAACCATGGAGAAAGAAGTAAAGAAAGAGGTAGATGGGTTTACATGAGATAAGAAAAGCCAGATATGAATCTCCCATGCTCTTCTGTAGGTAGAATTAACATAGGAAAAAATAAAAGCAATCTACAGATTCAATATAATCCCCAGCAAAATCCCAGAAAAATTCTTCACAGATCCCGAAAGAACAGTACTCAACTTCATATGGAAAGCAAAAACCCAGGATAGCCAAAACAATCCTGTATGATAAAAGAACTTCTTGAGGCATTCCAATCCCTGACTTCAAACTCTACTACAGAGCTACACTACTAAAAGCAGTCTGGCATTGACATAAAAACAGACAGGAGGACCAATGGAACTGAATGGAAGACCCTAATATTAATTCACATACTTTCAAAAAGCTGATTTTTACAAAGAAGTAAAAAATATAAAATGGAAAAATAAAGCATATTTAACAAATGGTGCCGGCATAACTGGATGTCAATGTGTAGAAGAAAGAAAACAGATCCATGTCTATCATCATGCACAAAACTCAAGTCCAAATGGATTAAAGACCTGAACATAATGCTAGCCACACTGAACTTCATAGAAGAGAAAGTGGGAAGTACACTTGAATGCATTGGCTCAGGAGACTACTTCCTAAATTTAAACCAAGTAGCACAGAAACTGAGAAACAGTAAGTGGGACCTCCTGAAACTGAAAATCTTCTGTAAAGCTAAGGGCACAGTCAACAAGACAAAATGACAGCCTATAGAATGAGAAAATATATTCACAAACCCCACATCAGACAGAGGTCTGATCTCCAAAATATACAAAGAACTCAAGATATTGGTCATCAAAAAGAACAAATAATCCAATAAAAAGTGGAATATAGACCTAAACAGAGAACTGTCAACATAGGAATCTAAATGGCTGAAAGACACTTAAGGAAATGTTCAACATCCTTAGTCATCCGAGAAATGCAATTCAGAACAACTCTGAGATTCCATCTTACACCTGTAGAAATGGCCAAGATCAAAAACACTGATGACAACTTATGCTAGACAGGTTGTAGGGGTAAAAGGAACACTTCGGCATTGCTGGTGGGAGTGCAACCTGGTACAGACCCTTAGTATATCAGTGTGGCGATTTCTTAGAAAATTAGGAAACAACCTTCCTCAAGACCCAGCAATACCACTTTTGGGTATATATCCAAAGGAAGCTCAACCATGCCACAAGGACATGTGCTCAACTATGTTGATAGTAGCATTGTTTGACATATGTAGAAACTGGAAACAACCTAAATGCCCTTCAACTGAAGAAGTAAAATGTGGTACATTTACACTATGGAGTACTTCAAAGCAAAAAAAAAAAAAAAAAACGACATAGTGAAATTTGCAGGCAAATGGATGGAGCTAGAAAACATCATTTTAGTGAGGTAACCCAGACCCAGAAAGACAATTATCATATGTACTCACTCATAAGTGTTTTTTAAACATGAAAAAGCAAAGAAAACCAACCTACAAATCACAATCCCAGAGAACCTAGACAACAATGAGGACCCTAAGAGAGACAGACATGGATCTAATACACGTGAGAAATAGAAATAGAAAAAGACAAGATATTATGAGTAAACTGAGAGCACGTGTACCTTGGGAGAGGGTTTAAAGGAAGGGGAGAGGTTGGGAGGGGAGCAGAAAAAAATGTAGAGTTCAATAAAATTCAATTAAAAAAAACTCTAAAAAAGATAATAAAAACTGGCAAAAAGCAAGCCAAGCTAAGACTGGGCATTTATAACTAAGAACAAGCCTCTGTGTGCGATTTATTTGGGATTTGGGTGGTCAGCTCCTCAAAAGACCAAAAGAGCAAAAACAGCACACGACAGATCACCTTTGGCTACAACTCCGTACCTACATAATTTTGTATTTTTAATATGTGTTTGCATATGTGTGTGCAAGTTTGTGGGTGTGTTCGTGCATATGTTCTTGCACATGTGTGTAGATACTTTCATGATTCAGAAAACAACATGAAGAACAAAATTCTCTCCTTTCCACTATGTGTGCTTTAGCAATCCAACACAGGTTTTCAGGCCTTGGTTTCTGAGTCCTTTTCTTGCCTAAAAACCTTGTTTTGATCATAGATCCGGAAACTTCCGAAAGTGTTCAACTTCTTGTTTTTTTGAGAAAGTGTAACTGTTGATTTTGCCTGGTTTTCTGTGAACTCCTGTTTTATTACACTTACAATGAAAATACTACTTTGATTGTTTCTGAGTATTCAATTTTAATGTTTTCCCCATAATAGTGTGAATTCTAATGTGTATGGGAATCTTTTTATTGCTTAGCACCCACTGAACTTTTCTGTTTGAAGTCTGTTTAAAGATAGTTTATGAAGATAGAAATAGTACTGATTATGAATAGTTTTAGATGATCAAACTACTAACTTTAAGACATACTGATTTTACAGGATTAATGCATTAGGTAGAAAAATAACAGACACAAATCCTGCATCTTAGGCTAGCTAGCATCTCTTCATTTACTACTCTTAGAAAAATTACTCTTCAAAACAATTGCCTAAGTCAATATAAATTACATCACAGAAATTGTAGAACAATGTGTTCCAGTTTCTTTCTGTTTTTATGTAGCTTACTATAATTTTATGATTTAAAATCTATCATTTAATATCATGGAAGTGCATATTATCTGATTCTTAGAAAACATGTATAAGATGAAAGAGAATGACTGTGCCTAAAGCTCCATTCTTTATTTGGGAAATGGAAGCATACAGTACTCAGTGGTCCATGTCACTTCTCAAATTCTGACTGTCAGAAATGGAGGAGTACATACTCCTGCAAGTGGAGGATGTCCATTAATCATGCTCCCCTAGTTTATTTGTCAAGGAACATTTCATGGCCCATATCCTTTCATGTTTCATGGGTCTGCCTTTTTTGAAAACGTTTCTGTTCACTGCCTATATTTAAAATGGATATCAGGGAGAGTTTCATTTCTAGGACCATACCAGTGTTGACCAGATGAAGTTTATTGATGACTCCTGTGTCTTCTCTCTTTTTGTTTAGTCATCCTTATCATATGACTTTCATTTTCTTGCTGCCCAGGTGATCAATCAATACTCAAGACCATGACTGCATTCTGGGTAGGCAGAAGGAAAAGGGCAATTGAATAATGAACATAGCTCTTTCTAATACCTTACAATTCTTTTCTGAGAGAATGTGCTACTTCTATTAGGTTCAGGATTCTGTCACATGGACATGATTATGTACATGGGAATCTGAACAAATTAAGTTTTAGGCACATCCTAAAGAAAATCAAGTCTCTTGTCAGAGAGACTTTAATTATAATTAAAATAATTACTTCTCAAAATACTGACTGGAGGTAACACTCTTCTTCCTAATGTTTATAATATATATAGAGAGGAAGAAAGAGATAAAACTTAAAATGAATTTAATATTTATTTGCCATTTGACCACTTTTTGTAATATTTATAGGCTGATAACATGTAGTGTTTCTGGCAACAGTGTCCAACATTATCAAGTCTGCGTTTGTGCTCAGTCAAGAGGTTTGTTCAAATCCTGAAAGCAATTTAACCAATCTAAAACAATTAAAATATATAGCTTTCATGAATTTTCAATCTCACAAATTACATTTATTTAAGCAAAATACTCCAAAACAAAGTAGGGGAGAAGTTGGAGTAAATATAAACCCCTTTTCAGCAAAACAGGGTAGAGTACTCTGAACTGTGAAAGAAAACTTTTAGTACAGAATAAGAAGAATTCAGAACATAGCTATCTTGAACAAAACTAAGCATGCAAGTGTGCTTAATGTGAAAACACTAATGGAATAGCAAAGAAGCTAGATCACAGCTGAAGCTCATTCTGAAGCAAAAGACTAGAGAGAATATGAAAACTGGGACGAGGGCTTCATAATCTTATGTTTCTTCATGGACTTCAAATAAATAACAACAACAAAATCAATTTCTTTTAAAAACCCAATTAGAATATTTTTATATTCTAATATTTAAATATACTGAGTACCTATAAAATTAGGCTCATAGATACACACGTTTCTTTCTTTCTTTTTTTTTTGGGGGGGGGTTTCGAGACAGGGTTTCTCTGTGGTTTTGGAGCCTGTCCTGGAACTAGCTCTTGTAGACCAGGCTGGTCTCGAACTCACAGAGATCCGCCTGCCTCTGCCTCCCCAGTGCTGGGATTAAAGGCATGCGCCACCACCGCCCGGCGATACACACGTTTCAAGAAACTTGCAAGGAGAACACTTAAAAATATCGATGACAGTATCAGAAGATATGCTAATACAGAAGGAAAATATCCAAGGGTGTCCCCCACTTAGACAAAGAACTACAGACACTGAGTACTGAAAGATGGAGAATTAGCCTCTGCTAGAGATGAGATACATAATTAGATATCCAATAAAAATATTTAGTACTGAAACCATGCAAGACAACAAAATAAATTCAGGACATTATATTTCTGTATCTCTCAGACATCTCTCCCCCAGTTTGTCAGTGGGGAACTGATGGAAGATGAGAAGAAAAGTAGAAAGGAGGGCTAAAATTAGGAAGATAAAGTAACAACATCATAATATTTTTATTAAGATATACACATGTTAAATACTAACAAATAGGATATGCAGTTTGGCAAATTAGTTAGGTGGCATCATTAAACAATAGATATAGAACTAATTCAGAGAACATTTGATCATAGAGTAACCAATGTTTTGGTGTGTTGCCATTGTGGTTGATTTTTAATTGCATAGTGCTACTCTTAAATTAATTCTTTTAAATTTAAGTTTCAATTCTGGTTTTCTGATTTATGTTTACTTCTCTAGTGAGTCTTATTATTTTCTTCACTAATCATTTTATCCTTAAACTGGAGGTTTTTTTTTTCTCATGCAATAGTCAACTTTATTCAGAGTCCCAGACAATTTATATTCCAAGGGTTAAGAAAGGTCATATGACTGAAGTTCTCATGAGTTGAAGCTGTACACAGTCACAAGGACAAGTGGCAATTAGTAAAATCATGTTTTTTTTCCATAGATGCATATAAAGGGTCATTTCAACATTTGAGTAGCAGCAAGCAATAATGAGTAATCTAAAGTAAGCTCACTCCTAGCGCTTCACCTGGGAGGAGCATAAAAACACATTCCAAGAACAATTCCGTGTTTTGAAGAAACTGAGGTCACAAGGCTCTTGTTTTCTTGAGGACTCTTCTCACACAACTTCATTCCAGACCTTTCTTCCACAATATGCAATCTAGATTTTTGTTGTTGTTGTTGTTTTTCCATTCAAATATTTACACTTCCTCCCAATCCCCTCCGGCTCCCGCACTCACCCTCCTCCCTCAGCCTCCAGCCTTAACAGAGGGCAGGTAACCCTGCCCTGTGGGAAGTCCAAGCCCCACCCTCAACACCCAGGCCTAGGAAGCTGTGCACCCATATAGATTAGGGTCCCAAAAAGCCAGAATATGCCCTAAAAAACAAGTCCCAGTGCCTATGGACACCTGATTTTCAACAAAAGAGCTAAAAGTATACAATGAAAGAAAGAAAACATCTTTAACAAATGGTGCTGTCATAACTGGATATCAACCTGTAGAAGGGGGAAGGGGAGAGGGGGAGAGAGAAGGGAGAAGGGAAAGGCTGGAGAGAGCTTGGGGGAGTGGGAGGGTGGAGATGGAGGAAGGGCAGATACAGGAGCAGGGAAGAAGATATCTACATTAAGGAAGTCATTTTAGGGTTGGCAAGAGATTTGGCTCTAGAGGGGATCCCAGGTGTCCACAGGGATGTCCCTATCTAGGTCCTTGGGCAGCAGAGCAGAGGGTGCCTGAACTGGCCTTGCCCCACTATCACACTGATGATTATCTCAACTATCACCATAGAATCTTCATCTGGTGATGGATGGAGATAGAGACAGAGACCCTCATCAGAGCAACAGACTGAGTTCCCAAGGTCCAGTTGAAGGGTAGAAGGAGGGAGAAGATGGGCAAGGAAGTCTGGACCGCGAGGGGTTGGTTCACCAACTGAGAGTGTGTGCCTGTTCTAATGGGAGCTCACAAAACCAGCTGGAAAGGGTCTGAACGACCTAGTGATTAAACAGGACTCTCTGAATGTGGCTGACAATGGGGGCTGACTGGAGTTTTATTTTTAAAAAAAGTTAAAAAAAAATAAAAATTTAAGCATGGTTTTTCTCATTTTTAGAGAAAAGAGTTGCTTAATATTTTTTTTCTTGATTAGAAGGTTCATTTTCTTTTTTTTAACTTTTTGACCTTTTTTCTTCCCATAAATACTGGAGATTCTCCTTACCTACTTGCTCATTCAACTTCATTTTCATCTTCTCTCTAAATCAATAAAAATAAAAACAAATAAACAAAAAAGAGGAAAATGAATACCAAACCAAAAAAGAAAACCCATGGACTCTATTTTGTATTAATAAACTATTTCAGAGTATGTGGCTGTCTTACTTTGGGTTTCTGTTGCTGTGACAAGATACCATGAACAAGGCAACTGTCTTAAAGGAAAACATTTAATTGGGGTGTCTTACAGTTTCAGAAATATAGTTCATTATTGTCGTCACAGGAAGTACGGCAGCATGCAAGCAGACATGCTGCTGGAGTTGAGAGCTCTTACATCTTGCAGACAATAGGAAGTAGTCTGCCTCACTGGGCATGGAGGAGCACATGTATGTCTTCTAAGCTTGCTTCCACAGGGACACACTTTCTCCAACAAGACCACACCTTATAATAAAAGGCAACACTCCCTTTGGGGGCCCATTTTCTTTCAAAGTCCCACATGTCACTCGCTGGCCCCAAAAACTTGTAGCCAAAAGATAATGTGAAAATACATTCAGTTCAACTTCAAAAGTCCCCATAGCTTATAACAGTCTCAAACGTATTTAAGAGGTTAAAGTTCAAAGTCTCTTCTGAGATTCATAAAATCTCTTAACTGCAATCCCTTATATAATCAAAATGGAGATCACATACTTCCATCACATAATGGCACAAGATATGCATTACCATTCCAGGATGTAGGTAAGGGAGCATAGTGAGGGTATTTGTACCAAGAAAGACTGAAAACCAATGGGGACAAACTTCAAACTCTGCATCTCCACGGTTAATGTTAAAACACTCTTCAGATCTCCAACTCCTTTCAACTTTTTTAACTGCAACAAATTTCGTTCTCTTGGACTGATTCTACTCCCTGATATCAGATTTCTGTAGCAGGTATCCCATCAGTCTGGCCTCTCATACATTTTGGGGTCCCCAAGGCAATCAAGGCTTCACCTTACAGCTTAATGCAATGGCCTTTCTAAGCCTCCATGCAGGGAGACCCCTGGCACGTGCCTATCCTCAGTGGCTTTCCTTAGTCACTCCTTGATTCTAAAGCCAGAATCACATGGCCAAAGCTGCCAAGTTCTGCTACTTGATGGGGCTGGAACATAGCTGCCTAGTTCAAATATCTCATCACCATCTATTTTCCACCTTCATTTTCTAAGCTTGGCTGTTCTGAAACTGAATCTGTAGACCAGGCAGACCTCAAACTCAGAAATCCATCACTCTCTGCCTTCTGAGTGCTGACATGAAAGTTATGCACCACCACACACAGATCTAAGCTCTTCAAAATGTTGGAAACTTAGCTGAATGGGATGCTGATCTGAGGTCACCAGATTATCCTAATCTGTTCGTCTTCTTGAGCAGAGAATTCATTTCTATTCCACTTTTCTGTTCTCTTTTTCTCCTCGAATGTTTTTTCCCTGCTTAGCTTTCTCCTTTTATTGATAATATATAAGCCCTCAAAAGTCATCTCAAAACATTTCGTTCAACAAGCCCACACCTACTCCAAAAAGGCCATACCAGCTAATAGTGTGTCTTCCTTCGGGACCATTAGATTTCAAACAACAATAGTGACCTACCCAGGAGTGTAGTTCATAAACCCAGTACCATTCTGTTGGAAAAACTACTTTTCTCTCTCTCAACAGAAATCAAATGCACATACCTCCTTAGTTAGTGATGGCACTTTGTGACCTTTTCCTTGGATGATGTCTCTTGTGCTACTTGTACGTATCCAGGTCTTGTGCTTACTGTCAATGTCTGTATGAGTTGATCAGCAATGATTGTTAAGGATGCTGAGCACTTTTAGTGTTTCTCAGACATTATTGTTTTATCATTTGAGTACTTTCTTTAAGGCCCATGTCTATACTAATTATTTTATCTTGGTTATCATCTAACAGGCTATGTTAACCACTGAGTTATCTCTTGAGTTCTGCCTTACAGTTTTTATTTGACAATTTCTTTCTCTTTCTGGGTAGAATTATCTCATATTTTTTTATAGTTATTGCAAAAGGTACTATTTCTCAGATATCTTTTAAAGTGTAATATTTGTATATAGAAGGCTGTGGATTTTTTTTCCTTTGGATTTTTGAGACAGGGTTTCTCCGTAGCTTTTTTGGTTTCTGTCCTGGAACTAGCTCTTGTAGACCAGGCTGGTCTCGAACTCACAGAGATCCGCCTGCCTCTGCCTCCCGAGTGCTGGGATTAAAGGCGTGCGCCACCACACCGCCCGGCCAAGGCTGTGGATTTTTACCTAAATTTTGTCCCTTGATAGTATTCTGAAAAGTGTTTATTAAGTCTAGAGGTTTCCTAGTGAGATTTTTTATAGTCTTTTATGTATATGCTATGTTATCTGCAAATAATGATTCATTGACCCGCATATTGAGAATGTAACCCAGCCCAGTGTAATGTATGATTCAAATTTCATTTTAGATTCTGGGCATCTCTGTTCCTAAAAATTGTTACACATTTGTGTCAAGAATAAACCAGTACATGATACACATTGAATTGCACAATGGTAGAATATTTAAATTTCTGTAAAAATCAATAGCATGTAGAATTATGGAATAGTAGTTATGGCTTGAAAGTGAGCTAAATAGAATTTGAAAATCACAATCCCAGAGATCCTAGACAACAATGAGGACCCTAAGAGAGTCCTACATTGGTAGTAGAAAAAGACAAGATCTTTTAAGAGTAAACTGGGAGCATGGGGACCATGGGAGAGGGTTGAAGAGGAGGGGAGAGGCAAGGAGGGGAGCAGAGAAAATTGTAGAGCCCAGCAAAAATCAATTAAAAAGGTTAAATATAATAATTTGCCTATATTTTTAAGATATCATACTTTAGAGATATTTTTGAAGTATTTATGGACAGAACAATAAAATACCTAGCATTAGGTTCAAAATAACACAGTAGCAAAGTTACACTAGGGAAAATAGATGGAACAAGGAAGGATAGCTTTATGTTGACAGCTTTCTTGACAGTTTAGGACACATGGAAGCTCACTATACTGCTGGTTGGGGGGATGACTTGGGTGGTAAACTGCTAGTCCTAAAAATGTGATGGCCCAACATCCATGTAAGTCTCAGATGTTCACTATTGTTGTCCCAGTGGTATGCACGGATGTGTGCAGGAAAAACACACACATTAAATATATGAATGGAAAAATAATTTTAAAAAAGAAAATTGAGATGGTAATGTAATTTCAAAATTTCTCCTTTCCTCTAAACTTCTTTATATGACCCTTTCTGCTTTCCCTTGGATGCATGGCCTCTTTTTTCAGTAACTATTATTCTATGTATATATTAATATGAATACATATACACATATTACTTAATATAACCTGTTCAATTTGTACAATGCTACTTGTAAGTATGTTTTCATCACTGATCAGTTGGCACTGGATGTCTAGCTGGTATAGTCTTCTCTGGGGAAGACCACCTATTCCATTGTAGCTTTCCTCAGTTGCCTATTCATCTTTGCTGAGGTTTGAGATCTTGCGGTCTTTTCTCTGGCCAATTTGGCATATCTATTGGTATCATTCTTGTTCTGTTCACCTTTGCACAGTCATAATGGTAATACTTTATAGGTAGTGGTTCCTGATGTTAAAAAGAGATACAACACCACAGGAAATTCCCTGATGCTTTGAGTATTAAGAATCTTTGTATCCTATAATTCACAACTTTCCTAGAGCCTTGGATGCAACAGTGTTCTACACATGTATTTGTTGAAACTGAATTCCATACTTCTGCATTTTGAGTGACTCTGTTTTCCTGTATTGGTCCCTATCTGTTGTGAAGAGGTTGCCATGACAGTGACCAACAGCTCTCTAATAGACTGAAGACTTACTCATCAAGAGGAAAACCTTGACTGTTTCTGGAAAATTTGCTAATTACTCAGTCTTAGTGAATGCATGGTTATTGGAGAAGAATCTATGACCTCTAATTTACGAAGGCAGAATTGTGACCAACTACAGTATGTAAACCTTTGTATTCACATATAATTGCAAGTTTCACCTAATTTTCTTGGATTTTATGCTATACAATAATGATCTATCACTATTTAGCACAAAGAAGCATAATCAAAATTTAAGGACATGTTGAGCACATCTCTAAAAACCCATGAATGTAAACACTGACAAGAAAAATAAAAAAGTAAAGGGCATATTTACAAAATGTTCATTAAAATACAAGCATGAAACGTATCTGTAATTAGGTACAGCTCATTAGTTCTTGTGTCTAATTAACTAGAATTTAATTCAGCTGTCTATCAACCTTGTATTAGGACATATAAATGGCAGTCTTGAAATCAAAGTCTTATATTTTAAAATTATCAATGTATGTCTTATTTAACAGAATTTTAAAATTGAGCAACTAAAATATGTTAAAATGAAATTCAACCCACAGATGACATAAAGCTCTGAATGTATTATTTTAATACTTATTGCAGCCACCTAAATCATCACCTTTAATTAATTAATTCTTATACATTGAAAACTGCTGTGGATTGTTATTCTTTTCCCTTCAAAAAGATATCTTGCTATTTCATGACTTTTAATTTTCAGATTAAGAAAAACACACAGAACAAAAATATTTGCTCAGCAAAATGTCTCAGCAACTCTCAGCATAATTTTGAAAAACAACATTGCATTTTCTAAATCCAAGATGAAAATATGCTTGTAATAGGTGCTGCTGATGCTTTTACAAATGGAAGATTTTTTCCTCCAAATTTTATCTTCAGTTTTTTGGAAGCCTTCTGTTTGGCTAAAGTTTTAAGCATATCTTTCAAAATAAATTTCCTAACAAGGCAACATAAATTTAGCATTCATTATTTAACTTTCATTTAATACATTTCTTTTCACTTGATATTCTTCTTTTCTTATTTGTGCTTGTTCTTTTATAAAACAAAAAGTTCTCTGAAGACTTTCTTTGAAAATAGACATCTAAATTCTACCTTTTGTAAGAGTTTGTACATTTAGATGGTGCCATTTGAAATCAAGGTCACAAAAGGAGAGCAAATAAATATAGGTGCTCACATATCTAGTGAGCAATGCACATTGGAAAAAGTAATATACCTTTGAAAAGTTCTTAGCTAGACCAATTGCCTATAGAAGAGCCTCCTCAGCCTATTAAACGTAGACAAGGGGGCAAGACTCCATAATTAGATGCAGTAGGTGGAAAGGAAATTCTTGAAAAGTGTGAATTTATTTAAAATGACAGCTCAAGAAGTTACACTTTGTACAAAAGTGCATATTTTAAAAATCAACTCTAGAAAACCAATTACCATATGTTGTGAGGTTTAGAACTCATCATAAAATGAAAACCTGTTAAAAACTGTCAATTTTTAAAATGACAATATCTTTGAATGTTTTCTTTGGGGGTATATCAATTAATTTTCAATTTTTCTATTTAAATTCTTCCTCTCATATTATTTACCCATGCAAAGCATAAAGCATGAGCGGCATAAATGGAAAACAGCATTAATGGACCAAGTGTTCCAGGGCTTAGCGGTGAGACTTCCTGTGTTTAAAGAGATGAAGTCATTTCCAAACAAGGACAACAATACCTTTAAATGTATTAATGTACAGTTTCATGATTCAAAAGTAGATATGTGAACTTCCCAATGATGCTGCAATAGAATATCATAATGACACAAACAAAAAATATTCATTTTCTTAGGGCCGTTTTTATCATAAGTCTGAAATTTAATTTGTAAAAGATTATATTCAAAGTCTCAACACAGCTGTGTTCAATATGGAAAAAAGAGTTTTTAATTCTTTTTCTAGGGTGGTAGCTTTGAAATGTTTACAACACACCTTCAAACTTAGATTATTTATTGGTCGTTTATTCTCTGCATTTTGACCAGTTGCAGGTTTATGATGTATCTTCCATATGATGTAATAAGATGAACCTTCTTTGATAAGGGATAAGAACTTCACTTATCTGTGTGTTTAGGATACATATTTAGAATTCAGTTTAAAAAAACATATTGACTCATGAAATGGCAAATAAAGTTTAACTTATCCTAGGATCCTTGTCCTTTCCAGACACTGGCTACTTGAAAGTTTTGCAGTAAATAATAGATAAAGTCTATTATTGAGAGCGTCTTAAGGTCATTGAGATATCTGCTGATTACCTTCCAAATATAAATGTCATTATTGTACAGCAGGAACTATATTGACGTGTTGTTCGCTGTTGCAGTTTTCATGCTTTACTGTAAGGTAATACTACCACCGGTGATTTTCTGCCTTGTCTGCTTGTGTATCACCTTCTGTTTCTTTCTTATATTGTATTCCTGGAGGAGGATTAAACATCATTCTCGGTCTATTCCTTTGGGTGTTCTGGCTGAAATGAGTGGTGTCTTAAGCAATTACAACATATGATCAAGTTCTTGGAAGCAACAGTGGGTAAGAGCAGTAGCCCATATTGCTTTGAAGGTCCTTTGAACCCTCCTGACCAAGAACTTGTAAGCAAGAATTCTCTTGTCTGGCATTGGGTTTTGTTATATACTCCATGTCTCCTAATGTAGGGAAAATTTTATCACTCTGTGTGATGTAAGTCAAATATTTATAAATATACACATATATGTATATTTTAAATGCACACAGGCACATGTACTTTAAGTACGTAAACTTATATAATACTAAATTCACCTATGACTTTTTCAAGCACCGTTTAATGCCATTTATTTCTCATTCCTCTGTATTTCCCAAAAATCTCCTTACAAGTGAAGTTCTCATTGTTTGTTTCCATTCCTTACTCATCTTTTTCGTGTCTTAAGATTTGTCACTTGGTAACAAGCACTTTTACCCATGGAACCTTTCTGGGAATTTTTCTTTTGGAAAAAAAAAAAAAAAAAAAAGATTTGTTACTTTGGTGCCCCACCACCTTCTTCTTTCCATGATTCCTTTCTATTTCCTTGAATGTTGTAATTATGTTTTTTCAAGTTAAATATTCAAATCTATATGTTAGTTAGGACCCATAACTGAGAACGTGTAACATAGGTGATTGTCAAGATACTTGACAGTTTTTGGAATTATTTTTAATAAAATATATTTGTTCCTACTAAATATTAGTGAAATTCTGCCCTGTGATCTGATGAAACACTGTAATGATGAAACGAATGATAAGAGCTTACAAATTGTGACAATAATTACAGAGGTTTAATGAACAGTAGGCTTGAATCTAGTTATTTTGTTTAAAAATGTCATCAGTAACAAAAGATAATAAAAGATATAGCAGACTGAGGAAATCTAAAGAGATGAAAACAAATCATTTAATAGAATATATATATATATATAGTTTTTAAATAGTATGGGTATAATACTCTAACTATAAAATTATAGAGAACATAATGCATGAACATTTCATATAAATTTAAAGAATTTAGTCATTCTTGAACTTTAACACACTTCTCATTGAATACAATTTTATTAATGCAATAAGATATTTACTAAAAATATGGGAAAAAATCTTTTGCTATTTTATTTCACTATGATTTTTATCTTTCTATAAATATACGCATGTATGTGATATGCATTTTTACTTCTGAGATTTAATAAATGCAGACTCCATTTTTGTTCCATGACTGTTATTTTATCTGCGGCAGAAAATATGCATATTACACAAAACCTTTACAGTTTTGTGATATTTATGACAATAGACATTTGCTCTAGACAAGGTAGGATTTGTGTACACACACATAATAAGCATTGTGGTTATTTGTCCAATAACTATTTCAATGTTTATTATTCTTCAGATTTTCAAACTAGGTACAGCTACTACTCAGTTTTTTATTATTGACCTCACAAATATAAATCAGGTTTGTTTTATTGTTACTGTTAATGAAGAAGTGATTTCCATACAGTGACTTTAGAAAATATTACAAATTTGATAAAAGCAAATAGAGGCAGTACACTAAGATAGACCTAGCTGTGACGGTGTACCTTTTGAAAAAACAATTCAACCTGTGTTATTTGTAGCCACACTATTACTATGGAAACTCAATTAGATAAATTAAATTATGAAATAAAGTTGAAAAGGTCATTTTATTTTCAAGTGTAATGAATATATTTAAATGCTACTATATTGAGCTGATGATGCATTGCATGGGAATTGCTTGCCTGGCATTTCCCCAGATTTGTTACACAAAGTTACTTCCAAGATATTTAATTTTTTTTTTTTTTTTTTTTTTTTTTTGCTGTTTTTTGTTTTTTGAGACAGGGTTTCTCTGTAGCTTTGAAGCCTGTCCTGGAACTACCTCTTGTAAACCAGGCTGGCCTCGAACTCGCAGAGATCCACCTGCCTCTGTCACCTGAGTCCTGGGATTAAAGGCATGTGCCACTGCTGCCCGGCTAAGATATTTAATTTTTTAAAAGTTGATGATTCAAATAAATCAGATAAAATTATTAGTTATAAATAATAAATATTATCTAGATTTTTATCTTCCATACTATTGACTTAAAAGTCACATTGAAAAATCTTGAAACATTTTCTAGTTTGGTGAATCACACCTGTGATCCACTTTGGATCCCATAGCAGGAGAATAAGAAGTCTGAGGCTAGCTTAGGCTTAAGTAAAACTGCTAATTCAAAAGAATACCAAGAAAATTGGAAAACCATAGAATGACAATAACAGTAACACTCATAAACTGGCTTCCCTTTTATTATAAGTCAAAAATAGGGCACAAAAGCCAGTGTCTCTGGAAGTTAAACTATCTATCTAGAAGATAATAAAACATGTTTATTAAAAGCATTTAGATTACTCTGCCTATCAAAATATATATTAAATCATCATTATATTGCTTATTCTGATACTATATTCTTTATAATTCTTCTATAGCTGCCATATTAAAAATGTCTTTATATGTTTTTTTCAAAATGGTGGATTATAATAGTTTGTCTGAATCTGTGCTTAGTAAGAATTTAATAACTGGTTTTGTTTGTTTGGATGCCCAAGTAGTTTAAGTTCTATTTCATTTTACTATATTTTCAACTTTATAAAATACTCAGTAACTCAGACTAGTTTCAAATCAATGATTTTTTTTTTGCCTCAATCACCCACAAAGGTGTGGTGATGGGTAAGTGCTCCTCCTCCAGAATATAAAATCTGAGTGCTTAATTTATCCATTGCATAGTTTATAAATGTTCTTAAGACAAGTGCTATCAGAGACGATTTGGTGGTTCACTCAAGGTAACTACAATTGCAATCCCAATGTGGAAAAAAAAAAAACATAACACTCATTTAATCTAAAACAAGCCCTAATTTTAAATAAGTCATTATATTTGTATGAATTTTTATATTCCTCTGATTGTAAGCATGCTTTAGCTAGAAGGAACCATGTATAACACAAAATTACTGGAAGAATATGCAGGGTGTTAACAATAAAATATACTAAATTCATAAAATGAACTGGTCAGCTTAACTGGTTAGGTGATTCTTTACATTTTTGAAAACATTATTCATAATTTTAAGAGACATATTTTTTAAATAGAAAGAAGTTTGAATTATGTCATGTCTAGCTCGATTCTAAAGTGTAACTTAGGTATCTTTTAAAGCATCATAAAATTTTTATTTTAGTGAGCAATACTGAGTATTCATTGCTATAGTTAAACAAAATTTCAAGAATGTAAAGAGACATTGAAAGGTATTCCTTATAATTGTTTAGGCCAATTCTATTCAGGAAAACACAATGTATACAAATATATTTTGTAAAAACTAAATGGATATAATTCTTAACAAAACTTCTACCTTTTACATTGGAATTCTTTTATAAGTGATTACATTGTTATGTCATGAAATGCCTATTTCAAAATTTAGAAATTAGATATGGCCATATTACATATAGCTTCCTACTTAAAACATCTTAGAAGAAATATAACAAAAATGTGTTATCTAAAATTATCACTCTTCAGCCTTTCTATATCTAAATGTGATGGGTGTACTTAGATATTATTATTTGACTGTCTAAGGATAAATATTTCATTTGATCTGATGGACCCATGAAATTGCAATATAAATTGATACATTATAATTGGTGCACATTATAAAATAATTTTTGGTAATTAATCCATTTTAAGTGACTACCTGCAGACAATGTAAACTCTTGTTTTACTACATCATGGTTAACATTGGGAGTTCTCATTGTTCTGAATTTTGTCAACTATGAGAAGTATGTATTGGTATTTCATCACTGTTTTGTCTTGTCATAATGTCTTTACATATGATATTGATTTTCCCTGTACTTTTCAATCTTTTCTGTCTGTCTTTGTCAAGACTTTCTTTAGTTAACTAAATTTTTAAAGTAGAGTTTTTTTTCTTACAATTGCATTATAAAATTATTTAAACATTTTGATTCACATAAATCTATCAGCTTCCTATAGTTAATATTATCTCCTGAGTTTTGGAAGTTCATCTTCTTTTTAATGTTTTACTTTAAGGGGTAAAAGGTTCTATTGATGCTTAAGACATGTTTTCTAACAAAGCCATCCTATATTTCTTGGATCATCCTTCGATATTTTTTACAATTCTCTACACTAAATGCCATATGCATTTTCCATATTTGTGTCCTATAAGTTTTTTTCTGTTGAATTTAAGATTTATTCAATGATGAATTTAAAATTCTAAAAATACTTTGTGGTTTATTTTAATGTATTTATTTTATTTTATTTATTTATTGTATCTGGATGTCCAGTCAATAGTGTTACCTGAAAAAAGAAACTTTTTTACCATGTGTTATATTTTTCTCTATGTCAAATATTAGTTGATCATATCAACAGAACATTTTTTGATATATCCTGGCTATCATTTTCAAAATTACAGTTGCATGTGCAAATTTATTTCTTTCCTAATTAATAAATACGGCACCAAAACATGAGTTAAAATTTGTGTTTTATAGCTTTATAGTATATATATTTGAATTTTTAAAATTTTGCCCCTTAAATTAATGCAAAAATGTGCAGCTCTTCAATTTATTTCTGTTGCCAAACAACATGAAACTATTTATATATAAATATCTCTTTTACTGGCAAGAATAATATATATATATATATATATATATATATATATATATATATATATATATATATATAACAAATGCAGAATTTAGCATTGGGACAAAACACTAAAGGAAATTAGGAGGAGGGAGAATTTTAAATATAGCCACCCTTATGTTCAAACATTTCTAAGTATTAAAAGCAAATACCTATTCATTGCAAGATAATTGGGACATATGGAGGAAGATAATGAAAACTAACCTTAAAAATGAATATTTAGAATAGTTCTACTTATTTTATCTCTATCAGAAATTTAACTTACTGAAATAGTCTTCATATAAGAATAAGCAAATGAGTGAGTACATCCCATGTTCCTCTTTTTGTGTCTGGCTTACCTCACTCAGGATAGTGTTTTCTATTTCCATCCATTTGCATGCAAAATTCAAGAAGTCATTGTTTTTTACTGCTGAGTAGTACTCTACTATGTATATATTCCATACTTTCTGCATCCATTCTTCCATTGAAGGGCATCTAGGTTGTTTCCAGGTTCTGACTATTACAAACAATGCTGCTATGAACATAGTTGCTGAGAACTCAAAAACAATGGCACTGGGTTTTGATCCTACTGCACGTACTGGCTTTGTGGGAGCCTAGGCTGTTTGGATGCTCACCTTACTAGACCTGGAAGGAGGTGGGAGATCATTGGACTTCCCACAAGACAGGGAACCCTGACTGCTCTTAGGGCTGCTGAGGGAGGGGGAGTTGATTAGGTGAGGGGAAGGGAAATGGGAGGCGATGGCGGGGAGGAGGCAGAAATCTATAATAAATAAATAAATAAATTTTAAAAAAATAAGCAAATGACCCAAAACCTCTCTGTGAATTAGCTTTCATGGTATAAGAATGTGCTATTCAACCTGCTATGCAGAAAATCAATGATCCTACTCAACCATGATGCCTATGAGCCTCAAAAATAGCCACAATGATAAGGTACCCCTAAATGAATGGTAATAAAACTTACTTATTTGTAGTAACCAACCACTGTCTAATATTCAAAAAGAGGAAACTATTTAAGTCCTGGAAACCTACGCATCTATGCCTAGTGAGGTTATGTCTTAGAGGAGAATCCATTACTACCATTTCCCTAAACTAGTATAATTCCTACTGTAGTCTAAATATTTGTACTTATGGCTAAATATTAGTATAGACCCCATCCTTCATCAAATAATATTTTTTGCAGAAGACAGACAATTACAGAAAGACACAGCTAGTCAGATGGAAGAGAAAATCACGGCCCAGCTTAGTTCTCCCTCACCAACTCCTCATCTCCTCTCTGGGATCTGGCCTTTGCTGGGTATGGACCCTGTCATCTGTCTCTGGTACAGCTTCAATTATGAAAGAAAACCTGATATAGGACTCCCCCCGTATGCTGTGAATATCATTGGTTAATAAAGAAACTGGCTTGGACTGTAATAGGGCAAAAGAGTAGAGCTTGTTGGGGAAAATTAAACTGAATGTTGGGAGAAGGTGGGCAGAGTGAAGAGTAGCTATGTAGTTCCACCGGAGACAGATGCCAGAGCTTTACCTTGTAAGCCAAAGCTTTAGCTCCTCTGATGACATTGGGATGCTTTTGTGGTCAGCATGTCATGATAGCTATGTCCAGACCAAAAAGTGCTCAAATAGTAATGATGCATTTAAGAATTAAGATTTCTGTAAAAGCAATAGATTAATCTTACTATTAATCTACTTTTAAAAATCCAGTACAATCTCTTTAGTTCTAGAACATCTTTGATGTACTGAATGCCTACAGGAGATATTTTTCCATGAGTAGCATTAGAAAGAATGAATAGATGAGCAATGACAGAAAGCATCCGAAATGACATTGAGAGTGTATGTTCTGGCACTCTTACTTTCTTTCAAATTATTCTAAAGGACAAATTTTCTTCTGCCTATCATTATATTTACATGCCATTATGTTTTAAAAAATCAGACAATGGAAAAATACTTCATTTCATTTTTGAATTATGACAAGAGTCCAAAGGAAGCTCGCACATTGCACTCTCATGAAATTCACTTCTCAGGCAATATTTTAAGGTTTGCACATTTTTTTCCCTCTTCCTTTTTTGCAGCAAGCATTTCATTTGAATATCTGCTTCAAATAACAGAAGATAGTATAAAGCAGATTGTATTTTTCACACGTTGGGCTACATATATATATATGAAAATCTTACTTCTTCCTAAAATAAACTACATCCTTCAGCAGTGTCTTTACAGTTCTGCATATTACTGCTTCATAGCAGAGGACTTCATTTCTAGATGAACTGCTGCATTCATAACCTTAAAACAGTAGTGAAACATTTAACACAGCCTTAAATTTTGAACACATTTCTTTAAATGAGCAAAGCCAACAGCACATTGTGCTTAAAAGAATGTAGCATAATTGTAGTTATTCAAAAGATATTAGAAGGTATTTAAATTGCTGTGTTTTACTGTTGGTACCATAAAAATATTACATTTGAGAGGGTAAGCTAACCCCGATTCATTTGCTATCTTAGTAGTTTTCTAAAAGTTACCACTATAAAAAATAATTTCTGAAGTATCATTATAAACTTCCCTGTCACCTCTTCTATGTCTCCCCTAGGGGAACACTGTAAGAAATGATTCATAAATGCAGATTTGAAAGTGGTGTCAACAATAGAGCATATAAACCCTTTAGTCATATTCACTTAGTAAACACATTCAAATAAACCAGATGGTCTCTTTCCCTTCTTGAAGGTTAAATTGAGTGCATATTTGCTTTCACTTTAATTATAACCTTCATCTTACTGGGTGATTTTAAAATAAAAGATATTGCTGCATAATTCACAAATAATTTGTCAGATCGATGCATAAGTTAAAGGGAAAAAAGAACATCCAAGCATTTGGAAAACAATCAAAGTTAGTCATTGGATGAATGTCATTTCGTTTAATAGGTTATTTTTAAGGTAGTTTCTGTGAAATGTGTGTGACATTGTTCTTTACTCTTATAGGAGGTATTGAATCCTGGGGTCTTACATGATTGTTTTACTCTAAGTTACAAACCTCCAAATAGTGTAACTGGGAAAATAAATTGGGTGCAAAAAAATATGATTAGCTGTAGCATCAAAAAGAGATATATAAACTGACCAAGAATACTAAATTATATTGAGTAAAACACCAAATTGAGGTAGACACAGCGATTAACATCTGATTTAGCATCAGAGGCTAAGGTGAGAAGATTTCAAATGGTAGGCCAGCCTGAAATTATAAATTTACATAATTTAATCTCAAAAACTAAGGTAAAATACTAAATACAAGCATTAAACCCTTTTAAGTTTGAAATCAAAAATAACTAAATGATAGTAGAAAGAATACATCTGTGAACTCTTACAATGAGTTTGACAAACTTAAGTAAGTTTAACAAGAGGCAAAGAAAGGGAAAGACATTAGATGCATTTTGATTACTGAATACTAAGTAATATGAAGAAAGGCATTGTTCTATGGTATATTTCTTTCACTAAATGAATATGTTAAATGATCAAAGAAACACCAAGTTCATCTCAGATATGTAAAACAATTGTTATTTCTTGTTATTTGTTGTTATTCCCTCAGCGATACTCAGAATGAAGTTAGAAGAATTTATATCCGTCCCCAAGTTTCAAATTTTTCTACCTATTTGTATGTGGGTATGTGTGTATGTGTGTGTGCATCTGTGTCTGTGTTTATAATCTATGTATACAATAGAATGGTGCACATGTTCTTGAATTATGTTCAATACGTAACCAATAACTTACTTCAAATTTTTATCTGCTTTCTCCTTTAATGAGCTCTCTCGTGTAAAGTGTTAAAAAAATAACAACAACAAAACAAAGAGATCAACAAGGGAGGAAAGAAGGCACTAATAAAAGCCAGAAAATGTAGGGGTTTCCGGAAGCATGATATTGTTTGTACTCATAATGCTGTCTCACATTTGGTGAGAGACTCTGAAGTCTGCAAACATAACGTCCAGCAAAGCGAGTATTCTATTGCAGTATTTTCCACTGCAATTAAACAAAACTTACACAAATAATAATGTATAAAATTAATATATAACTATGTTTTTTATTCTTATTAATTTTATTTTTATATATGCATTTAAAATGTTCAATTATTCTGAGCTACTAGTTCATATCTCTTTCTGTCTTTCTATCACAAGCTCTCACTCTCAGACAAACATGAGGAATGCACAATGAATTAATATTTTCCAAGGAATATTTTTAAATCCTCAGTCCTAGCTGTCATATAATGTACATGAACCCCATACACATGTGAAGTGAAACAGATCAGGTAATATTTCCACTTTGGAGACCATGAAACTTAACACTTCCTGGACAGGAAGTAAAAAATATGAGAGCTATTGGCTATTCTCTACATCATACTAAAAAATTGTCTGCAGGAAGAAAACCAATGAGCAGTGAACATATTCAGTTAGAGAATCCTGATATTTATGTTTTCTTTATCATTTCAAGAGTTTGCTAAGATCTTCAGTCATATATATACAAATCAAAAATGGGCATGATTTCGGGTATTGAACCAAGGTTTTAGAAAAATACCTTACTTATTGAGTGACCTTCAAAGTCATTAAAGGAATGTGATTAATATTCTTGCTGTAGTCTTGTTACCTGAAATATTTTCAAATACCTAATTTGCTTTTGATAAGTCTCTCATATATTTATATGTCTATCGTTATTGGAAGAAAACAATTTATTACCATGTTTTAAAGACTTTATTTAGTGATAGAATATAATGTGCTGGTTTGTACGTAACTTTGGCTCATATAACTGGAAGTGTTTTTACTAAAAATTTAGAAATTATAAACACAAATAGTGAGAGTGCAGAGTGAGCTAGAACCTCTGACTCAA
The DNA here is from genome assembly GCF_950005125.1 of Chionomys nivalis. NCBI lineage: Eukaryota > Metazoa > Chordata > Mammalia > Rodentia > Cricetidae > Chionomys > Chionomys nivalis. Next base: position 16,586,523 of record NC_080100.1, on the reverse strand, counting down.
AAACATATTTTGTTATATAAGAAGTAAAATACTAACAGGAGAATGAACTTAGTTATTTCTGAACAGTAGCTTTAAGCAGAAAAAAATGCTTTTAAGGATATTTTTATGGAAATATAAGAAATTTTGCAGTGAGAATGATAAACCAATTTACTTATTACTTCTTACTCTATTAAACTAATTCTACCACTCAATAAGATAACTTGAATTTATCTAAATTAGTAAAAATATCTAAATTGGTAGAGAAACCATAATTTGAACAAATTTTTTGAAACAATAAAAATCACAAAAATAATGGAAACATTGTTATGATAAAGTACGTGTATGCATCAATTTATACAGAAATCCTAGGAACTCAGGGAAAGAACTTTCCATTATATAAGTATGACAGATCTTTGATAGATATTGCAAAGATACAATAATTATTGCTTTACCAGAGCCGAATTTCCCTTGCAGTTTAAAGGAAGTTATTCTAGGAATAAACACATGCCAATCATAAAAATATGAGACAACCATAAATATTCATAGCTTCAGATATGAAGATATAAAAAGATCAAAAACATTTTCAGATAAAATGGTAATTGTTAAGGTCTAAACAAGAATATTACTCTGTGTAGACTGTTAATTTGAATAAATTAACTGGTATTTGTTTTATTTTTGTAAACTAATTAAAAAGAAACAAAAATAAGCAGTTTGAACTCAGTTGTGTTTTTCATAATACAAATGTTGGAAGATATGTCTTCAGTTTTCCTGGATGAGAAAATATTCCTGAGACAATAACTAAGATAAAATGAGGTCACAATAGTGAGTCCCTCATTCCTTAGAGGAGTTTAAGCTAGAACCCCTCCATCTGTGTGTGTGAGAGAGCTGCCTGCCATGTGAGAAGCACATCAAAACAGAAAATTCTGTCAGAATTGGACCAGCTCTTCTATCACTCAGTATTGTAAAAACACAAAATATCTATTTTTAAAAATCAAACTTTATTGGGTAAGTGTTATAGTAGTCAGGGCAAACTAAAACGAAGGACAACTTGAATTCATTATAAAGTTTGTTATATCCAAGGCATTGGGGGAAATGTACAACACCTGTGAATGTAATTTTTCTCCATAAGAACAAGTTGGTTTTAATATTGTTATTTGATATTACCTTAGAAAAAAAGTTTAAATGATAGAAACTAGTTAAGCATACCTGTATAAAAGTGACATCCATTAGAATATCCATGCTGCCATTTTTATCATATGCCAAAACACAGAGTTGGGTATTTGAAGGGCAAAAGTAAAAATGTATATTAGAATTTTTGTATCCATTATTATTTTTATGAAACATTAACATAAATATGGTTTAATAAAGTATGAATTAAAAACACATTTTTCTCAAGGTTTAGATAATGTCTCATAACTTAGTCTTGGTAAACCAAAGTTGACATGTACAAAGAACCTAAGTACAAATTAAGAATGCTCTCCAGCAAAGAAGCATGAAAAGTCCTGAGTCCTGAGTCCTGTAGGAAAAAAACAAAACAAAACCTGGAATTATATTAAAATGAAAAAGGCTATAGTGATGACACAATAGCCTTACATAGAACGACACTGTTTCTTTTGTTCTACTTAAGCCAGCTATCAACTGCCTAAGTTAATAAATAAAGTTTCTCCTCTCTCAACCACAATGAAAACTGAGAAATGAGGCAATTTCCTGAGTGATTATCACAATTCAATGTCCTACTTTTCTCCAGAGCTCTCTGTCAATTATTCTTCTCTAATGGAAGCAGAGCTTTGGAATCGAACACATTTGAGTGACAGTAATTTTCCTAAAATATTGGTGAAGGAAAGCATATCTAAAAAATATCAAATCTATGAGACCAAAAATGAGACTTTCTTGAAATTATAGCAATGCTATTATTCAGATAGGGCTTTATCTCTAAAAATAACCTAATCTATGAATCTATGATAGCTGCATGTATTCCATAATAATAATGTTTAGAAAAATGTATTTTATTTGATAATTCCTTAAATAAAAATGGCTTTTAATCATACAAATATTTCCTTCCTTCAGTATTCTTCAAGATCAGTAAGAAGATAGGCCATGATGGCGTAATGATAAATAATCTAAAAGGATGAAAACTCTGAAGAAAAGGTGCATGAAACACACACACACACACACACATCTGGTAAATAATGATAGAAGGAGAGAGAGAGAGAAAGAGAGAGAGAGAGAGAGAGAGAGAGAGAGAGAGAGAGAGAGAGAGAGAGAGGAAGGAAGGAAGGAAGGAAGGAAGGAAGGAAGGAAGGAAGGAAGGAAGGAAGATGATAGACAGACAGATGACAGATGGTACACAGATTGATCATGAATAGATAATAAAATGATAGTTTGGTTGGCAACTTGTTGGGATTTAGAATTGTCTAAGATATTCACCTCTGACTATATTTGTGAGGGAGAGTCTACAGATGTTTAACTGAATTAGGTTGATTACCCTGAAGATGGTTGACATGATTGCATGTGCTGAGGTTACTGAGTGAATGAAAAAAAACAGAAAGTGAAAAAAATAAAGAAGCAGCATTAATTATTTCGACTTCCTGATTGTGGAAGTGATGAGACCAATGATGTCACATTTCTTCCAGCATGACTCATCTTCAAACCACACACCAAAGTCAACCCTTATTCTTTTAAGATCTTTTGTTAGTGTTTTGCCACAATAAGAAATTTACAAGATGAATATATAGACACGCTAGATAGATATAAGTAGATGATAGAAAAAGATAATAGATTTTAAAAGATGACAATTAATAGATATGCAAACATTGTACATATGATCATATGCCTTCTTGGAAAAATATATTGTAAAAGGCTTGTGAAATGGAATTCAAGAGAAAATTGAATTTTTAAGGTGAAACCTCAATGGAATGTTGGAGGAGGTTGCTTTCTGGTTCCTGGCTCCCTGTCTGGCTTAGACCTGAAATAATCACACAGAAACTATTAATTAAATCACTGCTTGGCTCATTAGCTCTAATTTATTCTGTTTTTTTTAATTAATTTATTTATTAAAGATTTCTGCCTCCTCCCTGCCACCGCCTCCCATTTCCCTCCCCCTCCCCCAATCAAGTCCCCCTCCCTCATCAGGCTAAAGAGCAGTCAGGGTTCCCTGCCTTGTGGGAAGTCCAAGGACCTCCCACCTCCTTCCAGGTCTATTAAGGTGAGCATCCAAACTGCCTAGGCTCCCACAAAGCCAGTATGTGCAGTAGGATCAAATCCCAGTGCCATTGTTCTTGACTTCTCAGCAGTCCTCATTGTCCGATGGGGCACTGAGCTGAACAGAGAATTCTCAACAGAAGAAGTTCAAATGGCCAAAAGACACTTAAGGTCATGCTCAACTTCCTTAGCGATCAGGGAAATGCAAATCAAGACAACTTTAAGATACCATCTTACACCTGACAGAATGGCTAAAATCAAAAACACCAATGATAGCCTTTGCTGGAGAGGTTGTGGAGTAAGGGGTACACTCATCCATTGCTGGTGGGAATGCAAACTTGTGCAACCACTTTGGAAAGCAGTGTGGTGGTTTCTCAGGAAATTCGAGATCAACCTATCCCTGGACCCAGCAATACCACTCTTGGGAATATACTCAAGAGATGCCCTATCATACAACAAAAGTATATGCTCAACTATGTTCACAGCCGCATTGTTTGTAATAGCCAGAACCTGGAAACAACCTAGATGCCCTTCAATGGAAGAATGAATGAAGAAAGTATGGAATATATACATATTAGAGTACTACTCAGCAGTAAAAAACAATGACTTCTTGAATTCTGCATGCAAATGGACAGAAATAGCTCTAATTTCTTATTGGCTGATTCTTACATCTTAATTTAAAAGTTCCACCACATCTGTTTCTAGTGGCTCCACGGCTTCTCTCTGAATATGCCCTTTTTTCTCTCAGCATTCAGCCTAGCTTTCCCTAAGTTCTGACTCGCTATAGGTCCAAAGCAGTCTCTTTTATTCATTAATGGTAATCACAGCACACAGAGGGGACTCCCAAATCAATAGAAATTGGAGCATACTGCATAAAAATGTGGAAAGAGTATTTTAAGTGTTAAAAGAAAAGTGAAAAGTTTTTTTGTTTTTTTTTTTTTACTTTGTTATAAAGCTAATAGTTTATTTAAGTTAGTTATTTGGCTTTTCGATACAGGGATTGTCTGAGTAGCCCTCGCTGTCCTGGGCTTTGCTGTCCTTTGCTCTTGTAGACCAAACTGGCCTTGAACTCACAGAGATTCGCCCTGCCTCTGCCTCCCAAGTGCCGGAATTAAAGGTGTGTGCCACTACCACTCGGCCAATCATTGATATTTTATAGTGAGAATGTATTAACACTTTACTTAGACGGCAGCTTGATAAATATTTTAGATGTGTTCTATTTTAGAAATTTATGCAAAAGAAAAATACAACTGGTATTTAGTTTTCTAAGTAACAGTAACCAATATCTAAGATGGTTTGACAGAAAAATAAGCTCTCATTCACTATCCACCTTTGCTGCATAACTATGAGAATAGGTGCAATTCGTGTTATTAGCTAAACTACATAAATTAAAATCTTCTGAACTTAAGATCTAAGTGGCCTGTTAGATCAAGTCTTGACTTCACAGAATGTGGAAGAGAGTACCTTCATTTAAATCTCGTCTCTTATAGTCTATTTTCGTATTGAAAAAAGCATCTATTTTTATTTCTGTTGAGGTCATGGAAATGCATACAGAGCATGATTTCTGTACTCAGCATTATACTAGACACCACGCAATGACAAAAATGTTAGTAAGTGTTTTTGAAGACAAACTATACTGGATTCGATACCAATTGTTTTAGTTTGTGACCTCTATTGTTACATTATATTGTTGTTCCAGGTTTCATATTATTATTATTTGAAAATTTGAACTAACAAGGAATTCCCAATTGAAAAAAAAAAAGAAAGGACTATGTGTGGTGGAGTTCCTTAATTCCAGAAGAGGGCATTCAGAACCTTAAGGCAGTAGCTAGTGTGATTGTGAGCCACCATTTGGGTGATGGAATCTGAATCCAAATCCCCTGCAGGAGTGGAGGATTCTTAACTAAAATCATCTTTGAGCCCTGGGTGCCGAGTTTTAATAGAGAAAAATAAAGAAGGGAAGATCCAGATTTGAAAGCAGAAATAGAAGAGTAAAATGTCCAAGGGAATACTGAATAAGCCAAGAATGGGAAAAAAATTTCTGCCTCTTTTCTTTTTCAGTGTCTTCTGAATTGCAGCACTACCAATTCCCTAATTATCCCTTCCCTGGTTTGGTGAAAGTGAGATTGTGTTCTGCAGCTTTCATTCTTCCTTTTCTTTCAAGATCATAAAGAAAGATGTGACTGATCTGATGGTATGTGAGTGGTTCTTCAAAAAGTAATGTCAAATGATCCTGGATTTGTGGGATGATTTAATGCTCTGTAGTGCCCAAGGATCTTAAACCCTACTCATCCCATTTACTCTGAGCACAGGAAAAGGTTGTCAATAAGTTCTGGCTGTGTATTTCAGAACTGCAGAAAAGCAAACAATGTAATCAAGATTTTTTTTTTTAAGCAGTGGGAAGCGATGTGGTTGTGATATTGCCTGAATTCTATACTTTTTCTTTTTTGTGTAAATATTTCATTGACTTCTGTGGTTCTCTACAGATTTCTTAGATTTGATCTGCCTAATCTAGTTTTTCAAATGCCTCAACTTCCAGTTTTTATCTCATTGTGAAATATAGATTCTATATATGAAAGGAAATGCAATATTTGTCTTGAGTCTGTAGTTCCTTCCCTAACATAATATTTGTCATGTTAGCCATGAATTTAATATATTTGTTTTCTCCACATTACAGTTTAACCATTTTAAAGGAAATCTATAGAGTACTGAAAATTGCTTTTGGTTGGCATAAGTATAGTCAGCAATAACAATTTATAAATGTTATAATCCTCTCTATTGGTTTGATTCATATGGCCAGTTGCATAGTAAACAAATTACATACATAAGTGTAAATGGCAATTTATTGGTCTTCAAAGGAGTAAATTAATATATGTATTTTTATCTGTTGTATAAATTTGTATTCATCTAGTGTCTTAGCAAACAGTAGATGTAAAACTAGTGAGAAGTCCTCAGCATAATCAAGCGTGTTCAGAAATAAAAATAAACATGTGATAGCTCCTCTGGGATAATAAAAGTAAGAATTATGATAATTTACTTTTCCAACATGTTTTTGTCTTCCTCATAAAAAAGAGAATATAAGATTCAATATTTTTCAAACTCAGTTTTAGTGCAATATGTGATCTTTCAAACTCTGATAGATTAAAGCCAATTTTCCCAGTAACTACAAATATTCATGTACCTAATAATAATCAGAACTGACCTTTTCTCTATTTAAATGAGTTTATTGCCATTATAAAATACCTTAATTTACCTTTGTCTGGGTTTTAGTGTCAGCCCAAGATCAGATTTTCTATTTCTTTTACTTTGATGTTAGGACAGAAACAGTATGGTAAATCTATTCATTACACCAATGTGACCTATCTCATGGTATCCAGACAACTGAATGGAAAGAGGAGGCAAGCATTTGGGGAAAGATGTACTGTTACATGGGGAGACTCCTGTGCTTCACCTCCTCTACACAGGCCCTATGTTCTATTTCCATCAATTCAGTCATACGCTTACAAAGGCCCATCACTGGTAAATAAGACCCTGACATAGCTATGGGGAGGTCATTCAGATTCCAATAATAACTTGCTCATTTTATTGTGAAATACATTATGTAATCCACACTTTTAATAGCGATGAATCTGATTTGAAAAAAGAATCTTAATTTTGAAGTATTTCAATGAAGAGATTGACAGAAGGTGTAAACTTTAGATGAATTGTGGAAGAAGTGACTTTTTATCTTGTCTTACCTCATTTCACATTTTTCTGCTGTTTTATATAATAAATGCTTTCAAATTTGATGATGTTATCATGAATCTCTATAAACACTTGAATTGAAAAGATAGTACTTATACTGATTTTTTTCTTTCTTTTTTTAATTATAAGCCTGAGAAAGAAATCAAAGATACATATTAATGAAATTGTTTCTTTACTTAAATAATTTGTTAATACCAATGATTATGCTTACTTTTCTATAAATGTTTTGAAAAGTTCATGTAAACAACAATAAGAATTTTGAAAATGCTAATATTTCATTACCCTAATGTTCAAATAATGACATATTTAAAATATTTTGATTAAAAATGTAGACCTATGTAATTTATGATCATAAGGTATCTAAATATAGGATGATTAATCACAGCAAAAGAATAACAGGAAAATTATAGCAATTAAGAAAATAAATGCTATAAACATATCATGACATCATTTAAAATTTTGTGTGGTAGAAATCTAACTATAATAATGTTATTGCACTGCAGTTAAATATATGTGTAGTCATATATTGGTATACCTATGTTTTTCATGTACACATGACAAAAATAAAGAATAAAAATTAATATAGTTCTTCAATTAATCTTCAATAAAATATTACTTTAATTTAAATTTGCATGATTCTTTTCATTTATAAATTTTATTTTTGTTTAAATTGTATTTGTATATACACTATATTTTGAGAAAATTCATCAACTGTGTTCTGAACTCTCTTTGTTACATTATGAACCAACTTTAAAACTTCCTTAAATTATTAAACAATACATTATTGAGTCTAATGAGTTCAAGCCATATATATTGTATATGAACATTGGATCAGCCAGTGTAATGCTGTTCACCAAGTAGGGGACATATTTCTGATGAAAAAGACGTCTTCTTTACCCAGGCAATTACATCTCATCTGGTGTTGGATCATGTAAGCTTCTCTACCAGCCAAACTGCATGCTTGACTGATTTCATTGTGTACCAGATGTTTCTGCAGTCAACCACAGCATCTATGAGTTTATCTACAGAGACCCTGCCAAATACAGAATATGATAATTTCCAGTAGTGGTCTACCATGGCCTTCATACCTTGATCCTGGAATGCTGGCAAAGAGTATTGAAGTAAGACAGAAATAACAAACACATGGACACACACATAGAGAGATAGTGGAATCATGCTGGATGTGTACTCTGATAGAGATACCTGATACAGCTGTGATTCAGAAGAACCTCAACTTGTTTATTCTGTACAGTACAGTGGATAGGGTCAGCTAATCTTGGTATATATTATCTTCAGGAGGAGAGTTTCCAGTTATAAGTGTATCAGTGGAGGTTGCTGTGGTTGCTAGTTTGTGTAAATATTTGTCACTTGCTCACATTCAGATCCCCAAGGAAAGATTTGTCATCCTCTGAACATGACTCATATGAGGTATAGCTCTGTTGAAATCACATGGGTTCAAGGCTTGGATGATTTGGGGTGACCATGACAATTTCAACAAAACCCATTCATTCAATCAGGGTTTCACCCATTCATAGTTTCCTCCATTCCCTACAGTTCTACTTAAACTTTAGTTCTTCTTTTATTCACCTCTGTATGGATGTTCCTATAGTTTGAGGAGTAAGGTTAGCTATATAGAGGGACCACTGTGATTGAGAATACCATAGACATCTTAGCACTATTAGTTACATGTCATATTATTTCAGCATATTATAGAAATTGCTCAAGATTTTGCTCTGGCTCAAGAAGAGTGATATGCTTATTCTGTGCTAAATAAATGAAATGAATATCCAAACACACCTAAGACTAAGTATGCAAAAAAAATGTCAGATAAGAAAACACGTACATTAGAGAAGCTGTGGAATTGGAAATTTGCCTCTTTCACCTTTTTTTTTTTTTTTTTTTTTTTTTTTTTTATTCTTTTTTAATTAAAATTTCCACCTGCTCCCCGTTTCCCATTTCCCTCCCCTCCTCCCAAATATTGCCCCCTCCCCCCACTCCCCTCCCCCTATCCCCACTCCTCTTCTCCTCCCCCCACACCATTCCCCCTCCCTCTCGATACTGAAGAGCAGTCCAAATTCTCTGCCCTGCGGGAAGACGAAGGTCTTCTATCTACGTCCAGGAAGGTGAGCTTCTAAACAGGCTAAGCTCCCACAAAGCCAGTTCATGTATTAGGATTGAAACCTAGTGCCATTGTCCTTGGCTTCTCATCAGTCTTCGTTGACCGCCATGCTCAGAGAGTCCGGAATCAACCCATGCTTATTCAGTCCCAGACCAGCTGGCCTTGGTGGGCTCCTAATAAATCAGTTCCACTGTCACAGTGGGTGGGTGCATCCCTCGTGGTCCTGATTTTTTGCTCTTGTTCTCCCTCCTTCTGCTCCTCATTTGGACCTTAAGAGCTCAGACCGTTGCTCCAAATTGAGACTCTGTCTCTACCTTGATCCATCGCCAGATGAAGGTTCTAAGGTGATATGCAAGATATTCATCAGTATAGGATAGGGTCATTTCAGGTTCCCTCTCCTTAGTTGCCCAAGGTACCAGCTGGGGACATATTCCTGGACACCTGCGAACCCCTCTAGAGTCAAGTCTCTTGCCAACCCTAAGATGGCTCCCTTAGATAGGATATATACTTCGCTGCTCCCGTATCCATCCTTCCTATATCCCAACCATCCCAATCCCCCGAGCTCCTCCCATCCTCCCCTTCTCATATTTCTCATCCCATTTCCCCTTTGCCCCATGCCACCTCACCCGCAAGTTCCCATTTTTTGCCCTGCAATCTTGTCTACTTCCCCCTCTCCATGCGGATGACTATATGATTTTCTTTGGGTTCACTTTCTTATTTAACTTCTATAGGATCGCACATTATATGCTTAATGTCTTTTACTTATGGCTAGAAACCGATTATGAGTGAGTACATCCCATGTTCCTCTTTTTGGGTCTGGGATACCTCACTCAGGATAGTGTTTTCTATTTCCATCCATTTGCACGCAAAATTCGAGAAGTCATTGTTTTTTACTGCTGAGTAGTACTCTAATATGTATATATTCCACACTTTCTTCATCCATTCCTCCATTGAAGGGCATCTAGGTTGTTTCCAGGTTTTGGCTATTACAAACAATGCTGCTATGAACATAGTTGAACAGATACTTTTGTCATTTGATGTGGCATCTCTTGGGTATATTCCCAATAGTGGTATTACTGGATCTTGGGGTAGGTTGATCCCTAATTTCCTGAGAAATCGCCACACTGATTTCCAAAGTGGTTGCACAAGTTTGCATTCCCACCAGCAATGAATGAGTGTGCCTCTTTCTCCACAACCTCTCCAGCAAAGGCTATCATTGGTGTTTTTGATTTTAGCCATTCTGACAGGTGTAAGATGGTATCTCAAAGTTGTTTTAATTTGCATTTCCCTTATCGCTAAGGAGGTTGAGCATGACCTTAGGTGTCTTTTGGCCATTTGAATTTCTTCTGTTGAGAATTCTCTGTTCAGATCAGTGCCCCATTTTTTTATTGGGTTCATTAGCATTTTAAAGTTTAGTTTCTTGAGTTCTTTATATATTTTGGTGATCAGACCTTTGTCTGTTGCAGGGTTGGTGAAGATCTTCTCCCAGTCAGTGGGTTGCCTTTTTGTCTTAGTGACAGTGTCCTTTGCTTTACAGAAGCTACTCAGTTTCAGGAGGTCCCATTTATTCAATGTTGCCCTTAATGTCTGTGCTGCTGGGGATAAACGTAGGAAGTGATCTCCTGTACCCATATGTTGTAGAGTACTTCCAACTTTTTCTTCTATCAGGTTCAGTGTGTTCAGACTAATATTGAGGTCTTTAATCCATTTGGACTTGAGTTTTGTGCATGGTGATAGATATGGATCTATTTTCATTCTTCTACACGTTGACAACCAGTTCTGCCAGCACCATTTGTTGAAGATGCTCTCTTTTTTCCATTGAATACTTTTAGCTCCTTTATCAAAAATTAGGTGTTCATAAGTTTGTGGGTTAAAATCAGGGTCTTCTACTCAGTTCCATTGATCGACTTCTCTGTTTTTATGCCAATACCAAGCTGTTTTCAATACTGAGGCTCTGTAATAGAGTTTGAGGTCAGGGATGGTAATGCCTCCAGACGATCCTTTATTATATAAGATTGTTTTGGCTATCCTGGGTTTTTTGTTTCTCCATATAAAGTTGATTATTGTCCTCTCAAGATCTGTGAAGAATTTTGATGGGATTTTAATGGGGATTGCATTGAATCTATAAATTGCCCTTGGTAGAATTGCCATTTTTACTATGTTGATCCTCCCTATCCAAGAGCAAGGGAGATCCTTCCATTTTCTGGTATCCTCCTCAATTTCTTTCTTCATTGACTTAAAGTTCTTGTCAAATAGATCCTTTACTTCCTTGGTTAGGGTTACCCCAAGATATTTTATGCTATTTGTGGCTATCGTGAAGGGTGATGCTTCTCTGATTTCCATCTCTGCTTCCTTATCCTTTGTGTATAGGAGGGCAACTGATTTTTTGGAATTGATCTTGTATCCTGCAACGCTACTAAAGGTGTTTATCAGCTGAAGGAGTTCTTTGCTGGAGTTTTTGGGGTCGCTTATGTACACTATCATATCGTCTGCAAATAATGAAAGTTTAACTTCTTCCTTTCCGATTTGAATCCCTTTGATCCCCTTATGTTGTCTTATTGCTATTGCTAGAATTTCAAGCACTATATTAAAGAGGTATGGAGAGAGTGGACAACCTTGTCGTGTTCCTGATTTTAGTGGAATAGCTTTGAGTTTCTCTCCATTTAATTTGATGTTAGCTGACGGCTTGCTATAAATAGCTTTTATTATATTTAGGAACGACCCTTGTATTCCTAATCTCTCTAAGACCTTTATCATAAAGGGATGTTGAATTTTGTCAAATGCTTTTTCCGCATCTAATGAAATGATCATATGGTTTTTTTCTTTCAGATTATTTATATGATGGATTACATTGATAGATTTTCGTATGTTGAACCAGCCCTGCATCTCTGGGATGAAGCCTACTTGATCATAATGGATAATTTTTCTAATGTGTTCTTGGATTCGGTTTGCCAGTATTTTATTGAGTATTTTTGCGTCGATGTTCATGAGTGAGATTGGCCTGTAGTTCTCTTTCTTGGTTGTGTCTTTGTGTGGTTTTGGTATCAGAGTAACTTCAGCTTCATAAAAGGAATTTGGCAATGACTTCTCTGTTTCAATATTGTGAAATACATTAAGGAGTATAGGTATTAGGTCTTCTTGGAAGTTCTGGTAGAATTCTGCATTAAAGCCGTCTGGACCTTGGCTTTTTTTGGTGGGAAGGTTTTTTATAACAACTTCTAATTCTTCGCGACTAACGGGTCTATTTAGATTGTTCACCTGGTCCTGGTTTAACTTTGGTATATGGTACTTATCTAAAAAAGTGTCCATTTCTTTTACATTTTCCAATTTTGTGGCATACAGGTTTTTGTAGTAAGATCTAATGATTCTCTGAATTTCGTCTGTGTCTGTGGTTATGTCTCCCTTTTCGTTTCTGATTTTGTTAATTTGCGTATTCTCTCTCCGCCGTTTGATTAGTTTGGATAGGGGTTTATCAATCTTATTGATTTTCTCCAAGAACCAGCTTTTTGTTTCATTGATTCTTTGGATTGTTTTCTGTGTTTCTATTTTGTTGATTTCAGCCCTCAATTTGATTATTTCCAGTCTTCTACTTCTCCTAGGTGAGTCTGCTTCTTTTCTTTCTAAAGCTTTAAGGTGGGCTATTAGGTCTCCAATGTGTGCTTTCTCCGTTTTCTTTATGTGGGCACTTAATGCTATGAACTTTCCTCTTAGCACTGCTTTCATAGTGTCCCATAGGTTTGAGTATGATGAGTCTTCGTTTTCATTGAATTCAAGAAAGACTTTAATTTCTTTCTTTATTTCTTCCTTGATCCAGGTGTGGTTCAGTAGTTGACTGTCCAATTTCCATGAGTTCATAGGCTTTCTGGGGATAGCATTGTTGTTGAATTCTAACTTTAATCCATGGTGATCTGATAAGACACAGGTGGTTACCGATATTTTTTTGTAACTGTGTAAGTTTGCTTTGTTACCGAGTATGTGGTCTATTTTCGAGAAGGTTCCATGAGCTGCAGAGAAGAAGGTATATTCTTTCTTATTTGAGTGGAATGTTCTATAGATGTCTGTTAAGTCCATTTGATTCATTACCTCCCTTAATCCTCTTATTTCTCTGTTAGGTTTCTGTCTGATTGACCTGTCCATTGGTGAGAGAGGAGTGTTGAAATCTCCTACTATTAGTGTGTGTGGTTTGATGACTGCCTTGAGTTTTAGTAACGTTTCTTTTACATAAGTGGGTGCTTTTATATTAGGGGCATAAATATTCAGGATTGAGACTTCATCCTGGTGAATTGTTCCTGTTATGAGTAAAAAATGTCCATCTCCATCTCTTTTGATTGATTTTAGTTTGAAGTCAACTTTCTTAGAAATTAGTATGGCCACACCTGCTTGTTTCTTAGGTCCGTTTGCTTGATAAACCTTTTCCCAGCCCTTTACTCTGAGTAGATGTCTGTCTTTGTGGTTGAGGTGTGTTTCTTGTAAGCAGCAGAATGTTGGATCCTGTTTTCGTATCCAATCTCTTAGCCTGTGCCTCTTTATAGGTGAGTTGAGTCCATTGATATTAAGTGATATTAATGACCAGTGGTTGTTAACTCCAGTCATTTTTCCTTTCTTTCCTTCTTTCCTTTGGTAGTAGAGTTTGTGTGTTTCCCTTCTTCAAGTTGTGCTGGTGAAGGGTCATTAGATGTCTGAGTTATTGTGGGCATTGTTGGACTCCTTGGTTTGTGATTTTCCTTCAATTACTTTCTGAAGGGCTGGATTTGTGGCTACGTATTGTTTAAATTTGTTTTTATCCTGGAAAATTTTGTTTTCTCCATTTATAGTGAACGAAAGCTTGGCTGGGTATAGAAGTCTGGGCTTGCATCCATGGTCTCGTAGTTTCTGCAGTATATCTATCCAGGACCTTCTGGCTTTCATGGTTTCCATAGAGAAATCAGGTGTAAGTCTGATAGGTTTACCTTTATAGGTAACTTGACCTTTTTCCTTTGCAGCTCTTAATATTCTTTCTTTATTCTGTATGTTTTGTGTTTTGATTATTATATGACGAGGAGATGTTTTTTTTTGATCCAGTCGATTTGGTGTTCTGTATGCTTCTTGGACCTTCAAAGGAATATCTTTCTTAAGGTTGGGAAAGTTTTCTTCTATAATTTTATTAAATATATTTTCTGGACCATTGAGCTGTAGATCTTCTCCTTCTTCTATCCCTATTATTCTTAGGTTTGGTCTTTTTATTGTGTCCCAGATTTCCTGAATGTTTTGTGATGAGAATTTGTTGGTTATGCTGTTTTCTTTGATGAGAGTGTTTATTTTCTCTATGGTATCTTCAGTGTCTGAGATTCTTTCTTCTATCTCTTGTAATCTGTTGGTGGTACTTGTCTCTGTAGTTCCTGTTCGTTTATTCAAATTTTCCATCTCCATCCTTCCCTCGGTTTGTGTTTTCTTTATTACTTCCACTTCATTCTTCAAGTCTTGAACCGTTTCCCTTACCTGTTTGATTACTTTTTCTTGTTTCTCTTGGTTTTCTTGGGTATCTTTGAGAGATTTATTCATTTCCTCTACCTTTTTGTTTGTAATCTCTAATTGGTTGTGGCAGTTTTTCACCTCCTGTTTAAGGTCCTCTATTATTTTCATAAAATTCACTTTTGAGTCGAATTCTTCTAATTCTTCTGGATTAGGGTGTACACTTCTCATTTCGGGATTCCTGGATCCTGGTGATGTCACGTTGCCTTTCAAGTTGTTGGGGGAATTCTTGCATTGGCGCCTGCCCATCTTTTCCTTCAAATGGAGCCAGGAGAGGCCTGATGTCTTGGACCAGTCTTTGCTGTGACTAACTCTCTAGGTGTATCTCCTCAGTGTAGGGGCAGGAACCGTTCTCTTCCAGGTGAACTCCTCAACACCAAAACATGGATGCGTGGTATTCCAATGACCCGCGTAAAGAAGGCCGAATGCAAGGGGTCGGGCGGGGTCAAGTAGAACACAGGCGACACTGCAGTACAAGCTGGAGGTGCCTGCGCTCCCTTTCGGGGGTTGCTGAGGCCTGCCCGCTAGGCAGGCACTCACTGCTCTGGTTGGGTATCCTTAGTGTAGGGGTGTTTGTGCTCTCTACCGGGACCGTCCGCCCCAGGATAGTACACACTCACCCGTCCCGATGAAACTTCTGGCACCTACACAGGAACTCCTGGATGCCCCAATGAGCCAGGGACTAAGGGAAGTAGGGCGCAGGCAGAGCAGGTCCAGGAGATCACAGCAGAGACTGCAGCCCCAGCAGCAGGGGCCCGCTTTCCCTGGCGGGGACCTTGAGGCCTGCCCTCTAGTCAGGCACTCACTGGTCTGGGCTGGTAGCCTTAGTGAAAGGGCAGGAAACTGTTCCACAGCTAAGGACCTTGCAGACAAGGCAGGCTTGGGGGTGGGGGTGGGGGCGGGTGTGTAGGAGAGAAAGCCTTGCAGCAGGAGCTGGGGGAGGGGTGTTTGTGCTCTCTACCGGGACCGTCTGCCCCAGGATAGCACACACTCACCCGTCCCGATGAAACTTCTCGGCACCTACACAGGAACTCCTGGATGCCCCAATGAGCCAGGGACAAAGGGAAGTAGGGCGCAGGCAGAGCAGGTCCAGGAGATCACAGCAGAGACTGCAGCCCCAGCAGCGGGGGCCCGCTTTCCCTGGCGGGGACCTTGAGGCCTGCCCTCTAGTCAGGCCCTCACTACTCTGGGTTGGTAGCCTCAGTGAAAGGGCAGGAAATTGTTCCACAGTAAAGGACCTTGCAGACAAGGCAGGCTTGGGGGTGGGGGTGGGGGGCGGGTGTGTAGGAAAGAAAGCCTTGCAGCAGGAGCTGGGGGGGGGGGGCGTTTGTGCTCTCTACCGGGACAGTGCGCCCCAGGATAGCACACACTCACCCATCCAGATGGGACTTCTCAGCACCTATGCAGGGATTCCTGGTGGCCCCAATGAGCCAGGGACCAAGGGAAATAGGCGGCAGGGAGAGCAGGTCCAGGAGATCACAAGCAGAGACTGCAACCCCAGCAGCAGGGGCCTGCTTCCCCTGGCGGGGACCTTGAGGCCTGCCCTCTAGTCAGGCACTCACTGGTCTGGGCTGGTAGCCTTAGTGAAAGGGCAGGAAACTCGCCTCTTTCACCTTTATGTACAATGGCTCTTCATAGCTATATTCTTTTGCCTTTTATCATGCTGTAGCAAAGTTATTGAAAAATGTGTAAAAAGCCCTCTGGTTATTTTTATTTATTTATTTACTTACTTATTGTCTCTTGCACTTAATTCGGCATGAGAAATTTTCTTTATCCTAAGAAAATAATAAGTTCTATTTGAAGTTGTCAAACAATATATTATTATGAGGACCCTCAAACATGGTCATGGTAGATGAAGCGTGAGGAATGGTAAATAAAAAACACATGCTGAGAAAATGACTCAACCAAACAAAGTCAAGATGAAACTTTGCATTTAATGAGGGTGTAAAAGGCACAGTGTAAACAACTTGTCACTAACTAGATACTTCTCCCAGGGGAGAGTTGCTATCTCTGATGTAGCAGCTCTGACATTCGGTAACAGCATATGTTAAATCAGATGTGTAATGTGAGAAATTTCACTCTGGGGATCATGCTTACCTCTCAGCTCTGCCACTGCTACTCAAGTCATTAGTTCTATATGAACAGAGACTAGATTGCAGATATAGACCAAATCTCAACAGAAATGTGCTGATGGCAAATACCAGAAATATTTTCAACCTTTGGCTTATCCTCTAATCCCACCTGTATTTCATTTTTTCCAGATACATCTTGTGGCTGGTTTTACATATTATTTCCTAGATCACTTAAAGCATAAACTAAGTCATTCATCACTGTCAATGACTATGCATTTCTGTACTGGAAGAACATTTCTTCTCCATATAAATTAAATGATTATTGCAGTACTTGAAATTCTATTTTCTATTAAAGTCAATTGTTTTTAAAAAAAATAGTGGTAATGATGAATAAGAAATGATCAAATAAATTAAATATTTAGAAATGCATTTAAATTAAAAAAACACCTTTACAATTAAAACTATTCAATGGAGGTGATTGCATTTGAATAGGACATACATACTAGTATACATAGGGAAACACTTCTAGTTCTCACGGTTGGGAGAATTAAGATGTCTAAAATTTCCATACTACATAAAGCACACTACAAATTCATTCCAACAGGCATCAAAACATAAATTCAATTTTATCAGAACTAATAGAAATAATGCCAGAATATATATGGACACACAAAAGACTTTCAATAGCAAAAACTGTTTAGGCCAAGAAGAAAGCATTCGGAGGCATTAAAATATCTTATAATATATTAATGACTATGGTAGCTAAAATTATAGCATACTATATGAGTATTTATATACAGAGAATTCAAAATTTAATCCATACTTCTATATCCATTTCATTAGTGATAAAAAAAAAAACCAAAAATGCACATTGGGGAAACGATCGACTCTGAACTAAAATGGCAGAGAAAGGTGGACATTCTTATTCAGAAGTCTAACACTCAACACTCTCACTCCATGTGTAACTAGCTCGCAATAAATCAAAACAAGAATAGAATTCCTGATAATAAAAACCTGATAAAAGAAAATGCAAGGGGTAACCTAAAGAACATCATTGTAACACTGAGTTCTTTATACAAGACAGAAAAGCACAAGGTAATAAATAGCAACAAGAAAATGAACGAAAAGACTTGCTATTAAAAGAAAATGAAACCGGAAATTGGATTAAGATGCTATCTACACACTGGAGAAACAATGAGCATTTTACTATTCATATTTACCATTCATCCTGTAAAGGAAAAATAGCCATAATATGTAAGCAAACCTGAAACATGATACCAAAAGAGCTATATTTATATTGACAAATGATACTAACACATTTTAATGAGTAATTTCACACAATTAACACATTTATGAAAATATTGTTTGACATCATCACCAATTAAGTAAATGGAGATGAACAAAAAGAAAATATTATCTCATTCATTTAAAATGTCTTTTATCAAAAGTTGAAACCCTGAAAACAGCCTAGATGTTTATCAATTAAAGAAAGAATGAAAAAAATGTAATATATATCCACAATGGAGTATCACTCAGCTATTAAAAAAATTAACATCATGAAATTTGAAGACATCTGGGCTGAACTATAAAACACTACCCGTAGTTGGGTAACTCAGACCCAGAAAAACTAACATGGTATGTGCTTATTTATAAGTGGATATTATTTGAGAAGGATAATCATGTAACAATCCACAGACCCAGAGAGGTTAAGTAACAAGAAGGGCTCAATGCAGGATGGATGAATATCGCTAGGAAACAAAAATAGAATAGATTTTGCAGGTAGAATCAGAGCAGGTAGATATGAGAACAACAGGGATAAGAAGGATAGGAGAGTACTAAAACAGGTAGTTGAATTGGGTAGAGTATTTCTGGAGTGCGGGAAAAACATAGTGACATGAAAACTCCCAGGGAACTGCCAGGGTGACCACAGTGAAGACTCCAAGTAATGGGGAACAAAGAGCCTGAAATCTCTGTCTTCTGTAAGTAGGCAAGTATATCAGTAGAGGAGTTAGACACCAAAGCAGCCACAAAACGTTTAGCTTACAATTTGTTCTGTCTGCGAGTCGTGCTGGGCTAAAGTTGGAACAGAACTTCTGTGGCCAATCAACGACTGATTCAACTTGAGTTCCATGCCGGGAGATGGTGCCCACACCTGATACTGCCTGGATTGTCAGGAACCAGAGTCTGGATAGGCCAGGGACCTAGTATAGAAACCAACAGAACCTAGAAAAAAGAGCCATTGAAAGGATCCTTATTTTCTTAATGATATTCTACTATACTCCTAGACGGTAGTCTAGCTTACTAATCAGAGAGACTTCATCCATCAACAGATGGGAGCAGATGTAGACACCTGCATCAAACATGAGGCAGAGCTTGGGATATACTGAAAAAGAAGGACTGTAGGAGCCAAGGGTTCAGGTACACAAGTACGTGGCTCACTGAATCAACTATCCAGGGCCCATATAGCCTCAAAGAGATGGACTTGAGAATAAGAGAGTCTGCATGAATCTGCAAAAGGCCTTCTGAATATATTTTATGGATGTACAGCTTGATTTTCTAATAGGACTCCTAAGATTGGTCGTGAGGTCTGTCTTTGACTCTTTTGACTGCTTTTTGTCCCTTTCCTCCTACGAGTTCCCTCACACAGTCTTAATAGGAAGGGATGTGTTTCATATGATTTTTTTGTGAATTTGAGAAGCCATGTTTGGTTGATCTCCCTGGGAAGCCTGACCTTTCCTGAAGGGAAAGAGAGGAGTAGAGGATTTGAGGGAGACGGGAGTCGGGGAAGAGAGATTGTTAGGAGATGAGGAAGGGGAACTGCAGTCAGGATGTAATATTTGTAAGAAGAGTAAAGAAACAAAAAGGTGCTAGTGGCCTTAACTTCACTGATGCATGATACCAGTGAAACAGAGCTAGATGAAATACATGGGAATGCACATATTAAGTACTCCCCGAGTCTCACTTTCTTCATGAGGGCTCTATCATGCAGTATGAAATGTCAATTCTGATTTTTAACTCATTACTTTATATTAATAGTTGATCCCTTTTCCACCAGAGTCATTGCTTATCTCCAAGATCACAGATATACTTTCTTCGTATCATTCTGGGCTTTCCCTTTTCAGTTAGTAACCTATTTTGTCATCTGAAAAACCTACTGATATTTTTATGAGCCACTTCCATAAGTGCATTAAAAGGAAACTGCCGGACAGGTGTTTTAACTGAGTGCTGATTATTATTACAGAACCTTGCTGGTGAGTGCAAAAACCTGTCAGCAAGTCCTAGTGTTTCCATTCCCTATCATCCCCTGTCATTAGGCATGCACATTCGGTAACAGCAAGTCTTGTTAGCCCCGATCTACAGAGATCAGCCATGACACGATGGTAATGCATTTAGCACTGCTTCCCAGTCTGCTCATCATTGCCAATGGTACAATATACTCCTATTCGTAGGAAACATCCAGAATGTTAGATCAAGGTCTCATACTGTCAAGCTGTCACTGAGCTTCCATTTCCCTGAGCCTTTTGACCCAGCTTCCACAGATTGTCAGTGTTGCCGGCAGCCCTACTTCAATTAATAGGAGCTGTTGGTTTGTAAGCTTCTGAAAGGTATTTTTAAAGATATAATATTAAATCTGACTCCTCATGTTTTTACCAGGACTATAAATAAGGTGACACTTGAAAGAAACCTTTATTGGCAAGCTAATTCTGTTTTCTATTTATGTTTAAGTCCTGTGGTACCAAGTCATTCCCCTGCCTAGGCTACATGTTTGTGCTAGAATACATTAATACATGAATGCAGCTATTTTTTTCTTTTAAACACACTCTATACTTAGCAGTGACATTGCTTCCTTTGTTAGACTGAACTGTGTTCTTGTCATAATTACTGGTCTTATTCCATGAGTGTAATCAAGGCTGGATATTTGAGATGCATATTACTAGTAAGATTTTTTTCCCACTTGAAGCAGAAGTTAGGAAAACAGGTAACTTTTTTTTTTCAAGGAAAGGAAAAAAAAAACTAGAGTTATTCTTTTAGATTCAAAGGGCTGGGAGATTCTAAGATTTCCCCATCAGTTCTTTACTTTGATATTCTTCATAGCTTCAGTATTTCTCTGTTTAGTGTATGGAGATGGGACAATAAATATCCAAAGCCAACAATTCAACTTTACAGATGTTGGGATATTTTTATAAATGTCTGAAATGTGAAATACAGAATAATCCATCCTCCAAATATTATAGATCAGATTATTTTTCTTGACTGAGAATTTTAGATACAGCATATTTCTTTGCATACATGATAAATTCCCTTGAGTACAAACTTTTACAGTTCCAGAATATTCTATCTGCCTAAAAAAGTAATAAGGTTTTATTGTGTTAATAATTATTATTCATCCATATATCTTAAACTCAAGAACATTTCACCATTCAGTACATTCCATTCTGTGTTTATCACATCACAGACCAAACACAGTAGTAAATTTTTGAAGCAGTATAACTATAATATAGCAAGAGAAGCAGCAAACTTACATGAATGAAGGTGATTTTCACCTCCTGTTTGTAGTGGCTGACCTGAGTCAATATATTCTTAATTATTTACTAACATTAGATCAAATTAATTCTTGACCCTAGATTTTTACTCACTTTGCAGAAATGATTAAAAAATAATATATTGGTTTATTTATTTAGTTTTGGTTTTTTGAGACAGGGTTTCTCTGTGTAACAGCAGGCTCTCCTCATACTCACTCTGTAAGCCAGGCTGGCCTCGAACTCACAGAGGTCTGTTTGCCTGTGCTTCCTGAGAGCTGGGATTAAACATATGTGCTGCCACTACCCGGCTTAGGGTAATTTTTGTTTTTAAGTATAGAGAGAGTATTACTTGGATAGTCTTACCCCTAAATAAAACCTTTGATAAGGGAACTGATATACAGGAATTGGTGAGGAGATGCTATATCCTTAAAATTGTCACCATCACTGAAGACTTCACCAGCTAGAAACTTCATCCTACAAAAATTTCTAATCTTCAAATAGTGCCTTGAGCTGGAAACAAGCATGGCCTGTATCAAAAGATATATCAGATTCTAAGCAGAACAAATTTTAACAACCAGTACATGAATTTCTACTTCCCTATAATTATCAGAGTCTGTATGGTTTACTTCCACAAAATTATGAATCACAGCTTTTCAAGTTCAAGAATATCTGATAATTTTATAGCTAATTATTCTCTATATATCTGACTTCTCATGTAATGTTGTAACAGGGTTTGTTTTTCAATATCCCTGTAGAACCTGTATATATTTACTCCTGCAATAAACGTAAAACAAGAGTCACACTGAATGATATATAGCAATCTGTGTACTGGAATATTGTCAGAGGAGCACCACTGTCTTAAGGTTACTCTGGAATTAATATTGAGATCTTCCCTCTCCACAAAGTAGCACAGATAAAGCACAAACTCATTTTAAAAGACCGTAAATTTGAGGTGGTAAACATTCACTTTGGTTATATGGAGGAAAACAGGTTAGTTTCTGATTACTATGCCATTTGCAACCTAAATTTCTAAGATAGAAAGTTTTCTCGTCAAAATACGGAGTATAAAGGATTATTTGTAATAGCCAGAACCTGGAAACAACCTAGATGACCCTCAATCTAAGAGTGGATAAAAAATTTGTTACATTTATACAATGGAGTACCACTCAGTGGTAAAAAACAATG
The DNA here is from genome assembly GCF_950005125.1 of Chionomys nivalis. Classification (NCBI taxonomy): domain Eukaryota; kingdom Metazoa; phylum Chordata; class Mammalia; order Rodentia; family Cricetidae; genus Chionomys; species Chionomys nivalis. The sequence continues at coordinate 16,564,189 of NC_080100.1, read as the reverse complement.
ATATCATGAAATTTGAAGCTAAATGGATGGAACTAGAAAAAAATCACGACTGAGGTAACCCATATTCAGAAAGACAAAAACAGTATGTACTCACTCATAAGTGGGTGCTAGACATAAAGCAAAGGAAAACCAGCCTACAATCCACAACCCCAGAGAAGCAAGGTTGCTAGAAGGACCACAATATAGACATACGTGGATCCCCTGGGAAGGGGGAGGAGACAAGAATTCTTGAATAATTTGGGAGTGTGAAGGAAGGGGGGAAGGTTGGAAGGGAGGAAGAAGGGGATAAGGAGAGGGAGGAGGAGAGAAGGTGTAAAGAAGAGAACATGAGGTAATGGGATGATTGAGTTGGGGAAAGGACAGAGACGGAGAACAAGAAAAGAGGTATCTTTATAGGGGGAGCCATTATGAGGTTAGGAAGAAATCTAGCATTAAGGAAATTCACAGGAATCCACAAGGAAATTTCCATAGACCCCAGCTATGACTCTAAGCAATAGTGGAGACTGACGTTCTCCTGGATTAAGATTGATAACTACCTTAATCATGATAGAACCTTCAGGCTGTAATTTATGAATGCAACAGCTAAGCACTGGGTCTAGCTCCCCATGTCCAGTCAGAGAGGGAGGATGAATAATATGATCAAAATTTTAAAGACAGTGATGGAGATACCCACAGAAACAGCTGACCTGAGTTAGCTGAAGCTTACTGACCCAAGACTGATAGTTGGGGAAAATAGACCCTCTCAGTACCAGTAACAGTTGAGTGAGTTGTGATGTTTATGGGGCCACTATCAGTGGGAACAGCATTTATCTCTAATGCGTGAACTGACTTTTTGGAGCCCATACACTATGGAGGGATAGCTTGATCAGCCTAGATACAGCAGGAGTATGGCTGTTCTTGAATTTGAGCAGTATTTGAAAGCAGTTATACGAAATCAAGTTTTAAAAGAGATAGTAAAATGGTTAACATAGCATTCTTCTAAAAATAAATTATATTGGCTATTTCAAATGTAATTAATAATAAGTTAAAGTTTTCTGTTTATTGATTCAAAAATAATGTATAATATAACAAGACACAACAACTTAAAAAGACTTTTCTCATCCATTATCTATTATTCTTACTGGTAAAGTTCTTGCTTTCTTCTTAATCTACATTTTGCCTTCTGGGTTGATTTCCTCATTGTCACAAAGAATATCTCACTGTTTCCCATGCTTCTTGCTGTTTGAGCTCACGTACTGCATCTTTCACATTTGTGGGATACCAAGAACGTAACTCCTCATCTTAAACGACTAAAACAATCCTTTCTGTTTTGATAGACCAGGTTAGATTCCATATTTTCTGATTTCAGCAGCATCATGTGCAAGATTCTTAGTGATATGTGAGTTGTGTGTTTGTGACATGTCAATTTAAAAAGGAAGCATAATGAGGAAATACTGGAACAAAGCAAGATATAAAAATCTTCAGGGCCTCTGCCTCCCAAATACTGGGATAAACTTTGTGAGTTTGAGACCAGCTTGGTCTACAAGACTGAGTTCCAGGACAGGCTCCAAAGCTACAGAGAAACCCTGTCTCAAAAAAAAAAAAAATCATCAGGGCATGCTCCAAAGTATGTGTCTCCATGTCGATGTCAAGCTCTGCAGATCTCCAACTCCATTAAGCTTTGTTTCTGGAAACACACTTCTCTTTCTGAGCAGCATCCACACCTGGACTTTACCTCTCTGTTGTTGGTAATCCAGAACTGTGGCATCTCCAACAATTTGGGGTTCCCGATGAAATCTAGATGTCACCATTGTAGCTCATGTAATGGCATCTCTGGACTTCCATGGAGAGGCACTTTTGACACATGCCTGGTCAAAGAGGCTTTGCTCAGCTGCAGAAGTAGATTTCTTGTATTTTTGACTCTAAAGACAGGATCACGTGGCCAAAGCTGCCAAGGACTCCTGCTTGCTGCAGCTGGAAAATATATTCCCCACTCAAGCACTTTTCAAGAGCTTTCTCGTTTTTATGGTATCTTTCACTGCTTACGCTTTTCTTTAATTCTTTTTTATAAGCTGGAGCCTAAGTTAATCTCTCTTTGTCCCATTTAACATCAGGCTTTTCTTTAAAAGTTTTCTCCCCTCAAGCACAATGCTCAGTTCCCCTCACATTCCCTAATGCTTCTTTTATTCTCAAACTGCACATTTTTAAAAGTTCTTCCTTGACCACTTGCTCCTTTTTCAATGAATATTATGTAATAGTGACCACTAGAAACTACATGACACAGTCAGTCCTATATTATCATGAACTTTCCTCTTCCTACATCATTAAACCAAAATTCTCGGATATAGCATCTGACAGATTTTTTAGGACAAGAGCAAAATGCAGACACATCCTTTGCAATAATACCTAGGCATGTTTTCTAAGTGTCTTATTCTCTAAAATTTCATGAGCTTAATCCCCACAGGTCAAGTTGCTCTTAGGATCACTATCTTTCATGCTTCTTCTAGTATGCTCCACTAAATCCCACTTAAACCATCGAACAACTTTTCTATCCCAGTCTCCCATATTCTTCCAGCAAACAGCAAAGTTAGACCAACAAAACTCACTTCTGGTATCAATTTCAGTGTTGATCACTGTTCTATTGCTGTGAAGGGATACCATGACCAGGGCGACTCTTTTTTTTTTTTTTTTTTTTTTGGTTTTTCGAGACAGGGTTTCTCTGTGGTTTTGGAGCAGGGCGACTCTTTTGAGGGAAACCATTTAATTTTGGATGGCTCTACTGAACTTGCAATCAAACCTGGTCTTAGAAAACTAGCTAAGAATAACATCTTGACCCATAGGCTAAACGAGCACCTCTGAGACTTTTAAAATTTCAAAGTACATTACCAGTGACTCACTTTCTTCAACAAGGCCACACCTCCAAATTTGTTCAATTCTTTTAAATAGTACAACTTCCTGGTACTAAACTTTCAAATTTATGACCCTATGAGGGTCATTCCTGTTCAAACTACCACTGTACCTACATTGGTGAAATAGATCCAAATCTCTTAGCCATTGTCTGATTTCCACATGTGCTGTATGACATCTGGGTTTTCACATATACATACAAGATAACAACAAAAAAATTAAACAATCAGGAAAGGAGGAAAGCAAGCAAGAAAGTAAGCAAGCAAGCAAGGAATAAAAGGAACTTATAAATATATTTAAAAATAATTACTTTAATAAAATATGTTTTCAGATTCGTTGGAATAACTTTTGAACAAATGGAACAAAATAAAGTTTCACTGACATGAATTTTGTTCTCTATCTCGTGCAGAGATGTGTAGAGTGAAAAATATTAAGAGCAATTTGTTAAATTCAAATCCCTCAATGTGGCAACAACTACTGTGTGAGCTGTAAGTATTTATTTGAAAATTGTGAATCATTGGTGTGATCTTGACTCAGATATAAATAGATAGGAAAATGAAATAACATGGAATTTATATGCAAAATAAAAAGCCAAATTTGGCATTTTAAGGAAATAAAAGGAGTAATGGTTCAATAAACATTGCTCAGAGAATTGATTATTTTGGTGAAACATAAAAAAGACCCTATTTTATATCATAAATAAACATTTATTTACTATAATTCTGAGGACAAAAATATAAGATTAATTGTAGAAAATTGTTTTTTTTTCAGACTTTAGACAGTGATATGTGTTCAATCCATCAATTTAGAGAAAACTATCAATTTTATAATGGTAAGTCTCTTTATTCTTAAACATGTTATGCCTTGGTATTTATGAAATATTTTACTAGATATTTGTTTTCTTACTATGAAGCACTTGTGCTTCCTATTAGATTTATTTCTAAATATATTACACATTTATTCTAACAATTGGGTGCTATCTCATTTTTTTCTTCCTTTTCGTACTAAATTTTGTTTAAATGAAGTGACAGAATTGGGTTTCTATGCTTGGCGTAAAGTTAGAGTAACAATCTCCTTTCTAGTTTTAAACTCCATGCTTTTACCTTGCTTTTTGGTAATAGTCATATTTTATACCTATATAACCTTAAACTTTTTTTGGCTGGCAAATTATTAGGATAGATTTACTTTCTTAGAATAGCAGCCTGATTTCCTCTCCTTAGAACAGACTTTAGAAAGGTTTATTATGGGGAACAAATTCTCTACACTTTTGAGGTACCCATTTTTAAAACCCTCTTGTAACTTAGAATATTTTTCAAATTGTTGGCAACTATTCCTTTATTATAAAACCCTTTATAAAAACAGACTGTCTATCTAATAAACTCCGTGTTTGGAATCTGGCTTTTAATTAACAGCAAGGAGTAAAAAATTATGTAATCTCACTAAAAAACATTTTTCAAATCCCTCCAGTACTATTTATGAATGGAATGAGAGAGAACATTCACAAAAATCATTGCATTTCTGGACTGAGTCCTGGTGCAAAAACAAATTTCATTGATTAGTATCTTTTGGTGTAAGTACTTAGTGTTAGAATATGGGGAACATACTGGTTTAGGAAGGTAGATGTAGTAGGTACTTTTGTGGGTGTATACTTCACCAGTCATGATTAGCTGACTAGGTTAACAGTACCAATCATGATTTCATCCAGCTGAATAGGATTTGAGTTTAATTAGATAGTTGTTCATAAACTCCAGGTAGAGTGTAACTATTTCACCCCCGAGGATATCTTGTCAGTCCAGCCACAGTTGTAGTTCGTAGGTGTTACTGATGAATAAGACTACTGATTACCAGTCTCCCTTGACAACATTCTCGGATTATGAGAGCCACTTTTCAAGGATGAAGTTTCTAGGTTCAGTCCAGCTCAGTTCTTCCAAGTTTTCTACCTAAAATTTATAATGTCTTCAGTAGTAGGAACTTGCCCTCAAATTCTGGGAGGCAACCAAGTGTAACAGCAAGAGCATTTATTGCTTTGGAAAAGATGTTTTCTCATGCACAGCACTGATATTTAGCTAGATAGTTCATTGATCATGGAAGCAACATTATTGTAATTGATAGAAATCTTTATATATAATTTTAGGTAAATATAAAATCATGATTCACTGTCATTGTCAAGTAATTCTGGTGTTACTTATCAATACTCCATTCCTATTTAAATTCTCTCCCATATTATATCTATATATTTACAGTACTTATATTATTCTATATTCTAGATCCCCTTTGCCTGCTTGGTCCATTTTAACTTTTCTAGATTCCTTGGTGACTCAGATTTATATATTCACACAAAGATTTGGAACTCAGAGTCCAAATTAAGAGATTACATGTGACATTTGTTTTCCAAATCTGTTACTTAACTTAGAATAATGAATAGAAGTCACATGCATTTATTTGCTAATTTGGTCACATCATCTTTGTTAACAGATGGGTGGCATTCCTTTGTAAATCTGTTCCATTTATTATTTGTTCATCAATGAAGGACAGTTAAATTCTTTCCCCTTTCTAGATAATGTGCATAAGGTAAAAATGAATGTGAGTCAGCAAGGATCTGGGGAGTTCTATAGACATATGAAAGCAGTGCTAAGAGGAAAGTTCATAGCACTGAGTGCCCAATAAGGAAAATGGAGAAGACTCACATCAATGACCTAATAGCATGCCTGAAAGCTCTAGAAAAAAAAATAGAAGCAGACTCACCCAAAACGAGAAGAAGACAGGAAATAATCAAGTTAAGGGCTAAAATCAACAAAATAGAAGCACAGAAAACTATACAAATAATTGATGAAACAAAGAGCTGGTTCTTTGAGAAAATAAACAAGATTGACAAACCTTTATCTAAACTAACCAAAAGGCAGAGAAAGAACATCCAAATTAACAAAATCAAAAATGAAAAGGGGGACATAACAACAAACACTGAGGAAATTCAGAGGATCTTTAGGTCCCACTACAAAAATATGTACTCCACAAAACTGGAAAATGTAAAAGAAATGGACAATTTTTTAAGATAGATACCACCTGCCAAAATTAAACCAAGACCAGTTGAACGATTTAAATAGACTTATAAGTCGTGAGGAGATAGAAGCTGCCATCAAAAACCTCCCAACCAAAAACAGTCCAGGGTCAGATGGTTTTAATGCTGAATTCTACCATAACTTTCAAGAAGAGCTAATACCTATACTCCTCAAAATGTTCCACATAATAGAAACAGAAGGCTCACTGCCAACCTCTTTTTATGAAGCTACAGTTACCCTGATACCAAAATCACACAATGACTCAACCAAGAAAGAGATTTACAGACCAATCTCACTCATGAACATTGATGCAAAAATGCTCAATAAAATTCTGGTAAACCAAATCCAAGAACACATCAAAAAAAATCATCCATCATGACCAAGTAGGCTTCATCCCAGAGATGCAGGGCTGGTTCAACATATGAAAAATCAATCAATGCAATCCACCATATAAATGAACTAAAAGAAAAAAAAACATGATCATTTCAGTGAATGCAGAAAAAGCATTTGCCAAAATTCAACACCCCTTTATGATAAAGCTCTTGGAGAGATTAGGGATACAAGGAGCATATATAATATAATAAAGGGAATATACAGCAAGTCAACAGCTAACATCAAATTAAATGGGGAAAAACTCAACAATTCCACTAAAATCAGGAACAAGACAAGGTTGTTCACTCTCTCCATATCTCTTCAACATAGTACTTGAAGTTTTAGCAATAGCAATAAGACAACATAAGGATATCAAGGGGATTCATTGGAAAGGAAGTAGTTAAACTTTCATTATTTGTAGATGACGTGATAGTGTATATAAGTGACTCTAAAATTTTCAAGATTTATTTTTATTTTACATCTATGAGTGTTTGCCTTCATATATATACACGGTGCTCCTGGTGCCCACAGAAACTAGAAGTGGGCCTTGGTCGTGAAGTATCATATGGTTGCTTACAATAACAACCCTTTTGTTCCATAAAAGCCGTGAAAGAGTTTCAATATTGAGTCATCTCCCTAGCAGTTGCAAACCCACACATTTGATTTAAGTCACTCTTATCTAACATAATGGATTAGAAAAATAAACAGTCCTAGTAGAATTAATAATAAAATATTATGTACAGTGTTATGTTTACTTCATTTAAGATATGTATTTCTCTTGTCCTAAGTAGATTATAAAGATTTCTAGAATACTGCAACCTGTTACATGGCCCTCCTCATCACTAGAGATGGACAGTTTTTCAGGTTGTGCAAGTGAATACAAAAATTTCAATGACTCCCCATATAAAAGCTTGTGTTTCTAGTACAAGCTGAAATTTACACACACACACATATACATACATACATACCTTCAGGTAACTTTACATTCATATGGTAGGATTACAGTGACTATAGACATGAAAAAAAGATAAAGTTAGGATAAAATATCTTCCTTTTATTTTAGTTCTAGCAATAACCTTCTATTGCCCTAGTAGATGGCAAAAAAAAAAATGGCAACAAAAAGAGGGTGATCAACAACTCAACATGTTAAAAATGTTAAATGCCTCAACATGACATCATTTCCTGCTCAATAAAACAGAAAATATTTATGTGACTTTAATGTTTTGAGAATATACCTCCCATTTACTTCTAAGAAAAAAAATGTCCATAATCTTAGAGCTTCAGTTTGTGGAAGGGGAATTCTAAGAACTCAGCTCTTATGTTTCTAATCTGTGTAGCTCAAAGTTAAACTTTTTTGCTACATGACTGTGACCTGTATAAGCTACTAAGAAGCTTCTCTAGGTGTATTTGAGGATAATGGTCATCCTCTTCCTGCAAGTTGTCCAATTTCTTATACAGAATGCTTTGTTTTGATGAGGAAAATAAAAGCAAGGTCATGTATTAGATATTAAAGTACTGTCACTAGGCCGCTCTCATTTCAATAATTATGATTAACTCATCTAGATTAATGAGAATATTATAAGGAGAAATGAAAACTGTGATGTGTACAGCAAAACAAAATATGTACCAATGAGGATTGAGTTCTACAGAATATTGAGTCTGCATATTCAAAACTAAGCCAAGGAAGATAGAGCTGTCAAGTTGAATGAAGCAGATGAATAGTAACAGAGGAAGGGCTTGGAATTCCTTATTATTACCCCACCCCTCATTTTATGTTCAACATACACAAAGGTTTAACGCATATTTCCTAAATAAATAATTAGAGAAAAGATAGCTTTTTCTCTGGAATTGAGAACAATTTTTCATGATACAATTTTAAATTTGAATCAATGTACATAGCAATCTTATCCAGATTTTTTATTTAATTGAAGGACATTTTTCTCTGGGTTATGATTGCTTCTATTTGAACTGTAGACATTTAGTTTTTATCAATAAGTATTACTACATTTGTTTTGATAATTAGCTATTCAGACTTGAGTTTTTCATTTTTTAAAAAATTTTCACCATCATTTGTTCTGGTAGAAATTCATTACAACATTCAGAGACAAACAGAATTAGCCCCCATTTTCTCAATCAGTGAAGAATGTCTTCTAAAAATTCAAGATAAAAAAATGCTAATTGGAAAATAACATGTTATGTTATTAAGAAATTCTTCCATATAATTGGAGAATGTATTAGTTTTTTTCCTACAAAAAAATAGAAGCAACCTGAACCATGGAAGTATAAATTTCACCTGGAGGAGAAAATAATTTTTAAATTATCTCTTTCCTTTACATTAACTGGCAACAGAACTATATTGTTAATGGTCTGTGAATCTTTAATTACAGATAAATGTTCATGTTGGTATCTGTCCTCAGGGCAAAAAATGCAAACATGCTGTCATGAGAGAAGCAAAGAAATGAATTTATGCTTTAATGAGCTGTGGAGTCTTATTATGCACTTGATATGATGTGACACTTTGACTTTGTACTAGAAACAAACTGGGAATATGAAGTTCAATTTGTATTCAGGAATTGTTTACTTTGGAAATTTATCCAATGATTAGTTGTTTTCATTTAATACTTTGAGTGCTTTCTTCCATTGTTTTTCCTTTTTATTTTTTAATTAGTTTAAAGTAATTATTTGAGAATTCAACATTAATTTTGTCTTTAATCATTAGGGAAATTATTCTTGGAAAAATCTACTATTAGCACTATGACTGCTTGCTGCCTGTTCACATGGAAGCACACAAACTCAGACTTAGCCACTGACCCATATCATACTGACCTGTCCATCTAATGAAATATTTTTCATTATGTAGTCCTGCCAGATTTAATTGGGCATTTAATGCATACTTTGTCACTTTGCTGGTTGCTAAAGAATAATATGAAGTCTTCATATTAAAGCTAGAAGATGTTGATTTAAATGCAATATCTAAACTCAAATTCTGGTAATAAGAAATCAATATATCTCTTAGGTTTGCCATTACACGTTTATTGTTGCTGCTCATGCACTGAGTTCTATACAGGTAGAACAGACAGAAATACCCATGTCCAATGAGTGGATAGCTTGACAGTGACAGCTTGAATTTACTGCTATCATAAAATGGAAAATTAAATGTTATGTGAAGGTCTACAGATATTACACAGCAAATCAAAATGTTATTCTATTAGATGAAAACATTAAACTTCAAAGTCTCTTGATCAGTGGTCTGTAACAGATTAATATTTTCTGTTATAAGGAATGGGTTGTTTTTAAATCATTTCTTGAGACTTGACTCTTTTTATACACACTTTTAGCTAAAGTATAAATAACATAGTTATCACTGAAGGAGAAAAATAAAGCCGTTCTCTGATTTTAAAAAGCACACAGTGAGTGGATATGATATAAAATAAAGATAACATAATGGATTTGTTGCTCTGCATATTGCTATAAGCATTAGCTACAGTTTACCATGAAGAAGAATGAAGGCACTAAAATTTAGTATCTCCGTTCATTCAAAATATATCAATTGTAATTTTTATAGACCTTATTACTACAATGATTGTTAGTACGTGTATCCAGTAATGCCAGCAACCCCACGTACACAGAGGGATAAAAGGGTAGGAGGAAGAAAGGAAAGGAGAGAAAGATTACAGAGAGGGGGGGAAGCAAGAAGGAGAGAAATAGAGAGAGAGAGAGAGAGAGAGAGAGAGAGAGAGAGAGAGAGGAAGAGAGAGAAAAAGAGAGAGAGATTTATTGGTTTGAATTACATGAGAGTACTGGGCAGTAACAAAACCTGTGAGATCTAATGAACCCTTTGACCCTACATGTGTACTGTAGCACATGTCACACGCAAACACAAACACACACACATAAACTAAAGAAAGGAAGGAAAAAGGAAGGAAGGAAGGAAGGAAGGAAGGAAGGAAGGAAGGAAGGAAGGAAGGAAGGAAGGAAAAAGACAGACAATGCGTATATGCTAATTCATTGTGTAGTGTTCTCTAGTCAACAAAGACAATTTGAAAACAGTATCAAACATTCAATAAAGATTTGATTTCATATACTTGTCAAGGGATTAACCAAAATTATCTGAAAGCATCACTTGGAAATACTCATAATTGTTCAGTTCTGCATATTTCTATAACTATTATGTAGGAATAAAATCTTGAGAGATAAAGCAGAAGCGAGAGAAGTAGTACATCAAAAGGAATTTGAGACTTTATAATACCTGGCCTTTTCTTTGTGTGACCAAATCAATAAGATGTGTTGGGCCAGCAGTACTTACTACACTTTCTTCCTAAAATTTTATTACTCAAAGCACTATACTGAAAGGCAAAGAAAATATTTATTGACAAATGTTTTACATATTTGAGGCAAAACTATTTCTTTGAGTATAAAGGGATTAGTTTATGTAATATATTTTGCTTTAGGGAATTTTATCAACTTTTTAAGTGCTCATATATGCCTAAATTGAGTTTTCATTTCATTGCTACTCCACTTTACAAGTTAGTGATTTTCCTTTTTAAATATTAATTGTAAATACATTTGCAAATTTTGTCTTATAGTCACTCTGAATCAAGCATTACAACCTTGTTCCTATTCCTTAATGCGTCCAATGTCACTCATTTATGAGTGTCCACCTCTTATCAGAAACAGCTGACCATTCCAATCATGTGCTTGAATAGATTCTATCTATTCAATATATTACATAATATTCAGTGCTGTGGTTATTATCACTGTTTCATTTCCTTTTATTGGAAATAGGATTTTTCCCCAAAATAAATTCTGATTATGGTTTTCCTCTCTCTACTTCTTCCAGGTTCTTCCCTTCTTCCCTCCCCTCCTGGTCCACCACCTTTCTGCCATTCATTAAAAAACAAAGAGGGCAATAAAGGATAATAATAAAATATAATATAATCAGATAAACACAAACTTGTCCTAATATTACAAAATAAACAAAGAAATGAGCCCAAGAGAATACACAAAAGAAGCAACTCACCTGCATGCACACTCGGGAATCCTATAAAACACTAATCTGGAAGCCATTATAAATATACACACACACGAAGGAATGCTAGAGTAAAAAAAGAAAATAATAAATATCTTTAATACATTCTGTATTTAATGATCCTGATAAGGCTAAATGAGAAGCATATACAAATGCTTTGACTACCATCAACTTACTTCAATAATTACATAATATAAAACCATTTGAAATGTAAAACACAATAAAATTTTGTAATATGATAAAGAATCAATAGCTATTAAGATGTAGACCTAAATCCAAATATATAAGAAAATATGTAGTTTTGAAGACTTTTTCTCCATATATCTATTGTTATTTACACTAAAGTGTTAAGTTATTCCCCAATCCTATATTAACAAAAATTTACTATTATATCAAATAATACACTTATTACTTATGTGGATTTGTATTTTGTAAGTATAGGTTTGATTGAAAACTTCAATTGTAATATTTCTGTATTATTAGTTTCCCTTTGTTTAAATTTTCTCCTATGTTATTTGAAGTATTCTAATATTCTAGCTCACCACTCAGAACACTGTAAGTATTTATTTAAGAGTTCAAGAGGATGGGTGATGACTCAGTGATTAAGAACACTTTATAGGCTATCATGAAGACTCCGATTTATATCACAATATGTATTTCACGATCTGTGTTTGCTGGAAAATCCAAAAATCCAGATTTAAGGTATCTTAAATAGCTTTGACTAGCAGTCTGCTAGTCTCTGTGTCCAAGAGAATAATTCCAAACACACATGGGTCATATGGTGATATATTCAGACACACACATACATACACACTCGTCACCACTCACACATGTACACTAAATGAAGTCTAAAAACTAACCACACATATTAACTAGCACCAGTACCATGGCTTGTTGGGTAAAAGTGCTTACTGTGTAAGCCTGGTAGCCTGATTCATTCTCTGGAAAGCACATATAGAGTAATAAAAGAATTGACTCCATGAGGTTGTTCTCTGAACTACAACTTATGTTCTGTAATATCAACACTCCCATTCGAATATAGTAAATAATCATGTTTTAAAATGTGTTTAAAATCCCAAATCTTCATTGAGCTTTTAGGCTCATGTTTATAATTACTTTTTTAGGTATCATAAGGCTATATGATGAAATAACATAAGGAGTTACCACACTGATTTTAAGTTAATAATGATTCAGAATATTTAATTAAGCTTTATTTATACTTAATTTTATTTATACAAAATAGTGTTTGTTTATACACCAAACAGTTATTTTGTCCATATTGCATATATAAAATATTTTGTTTAGACTCTATTTTTGTCTTTAATTAATTTTTCCCTCATATATTCTTTGTGATGACTAATTTCTTAAAATGTACTTCTTCTTCTTCTTCTTCTTCTTCTTCTTCTTCTTCTTCTTCTTCTTCTTCTTCTTCTTCTTCTTCTTCTTCTTCTTGATATTATTGAAAATAGATGTATTTAGAAAATTTATTTTAAAATTACCTTTCCAACAAGTCATTAAACATTTTATGCCATGTTACATTAAAGAATAACACTGAAAACACATTCTACATTGTAAATAAACTTTCAAAGTTAACAAAGACTTATACAAAAATCAAGGATAGGATCATTAAGAGACAATACTATGAATGGGCAGGAGAATGTCACTTGGTAAAAGTATCCTAAGGGTTGTATGCTGGATACATGATAATCTTGTACTTTTCTTCCACTGAAGAAATTGCTGTCAAATACACACACAAACAAACAAACAAACACACACACACACATACAAACACACACAAAAAATTAAACTGTTTTCAAATTTCATATTATTTTATGTATGCTTTGTTCAATATTCTTGAATTTATGATATCTTACTATTTTCTACTTAACACAGCCTATGATTTGTTCATGGATTTTAAAGTTCTTTGAATTCTGTAACCATCAGCTTTGGCTGGTTTTGAAATTCATCTGTTAGCAATCCATATTGAAACAACCAAGCGTTTATGACCATTCAGCATAACAAAACTATTTTAATTGAAAAACATTTCTATTTCTTATTTTGAGTTATAGCTAATGTAAAACACAAAATACCCACATTTCCATTGCTAATTTAACTAGTATATTGTGTGCTAAGTTTTGAAAGTGGAATATTTTAATAACAATCAACTTGCTAACTGATTCAGTTTATTTCATTTTTTTGGTTAATGTTTGACAAGATAATGTCATTAAAATAAATCATTCATTTTTCAAGCAAGAATAATTGTATTTCTATATGACATAGAACATGAATAATTCATTTTATTTTAAATGTTTAACAATCAAATTGTCAAATTTTGTAATTTCAGGAATACTTATTTAAATTACAATAATAGTTACATGTTATTATAATACTTATTTTATCTCTTTTACTGTTGTGATAATTTACATTTTTCAAAGGCTTTGTCATTTATTCATTTATCCTGTTATATGTGCAAATATCTATTTATGCACATCTGTATGAGATCTGGTTGAATTGTACTGTCCCAACCATGCGAAGTAACATCATTACTTTACTATCTTTGTTACTCAGATATGTCAGAGATTCTCTCTCCCTTACTTTCTCCCTTTGTCTTTGATGTTAGAAGTCTTTCTCCCTCCTCGTCCCACAGCTATTCAGTCCCAAGTAAACACACAGAGGCTTATATTAATTAAAAACTGCTTAGCCTACTAGCCCAGGCTTATTATTAAGTAACGATTAAAATTTAAATTAACCCATATTTTTTTCCTATGTTTATGCACATGGCTTGCTAACTGTTCTCAGTGAGACATTCTCATCTTGCTTCCTTTGTGTTTGACTGGTGACTTTGTCTCTACCTTTTCTCTTCCCAGAATTCTCTTAGTCTCTTTGCCCTGCTAATACTTCCTGTCTGGCTATTGGCAATCACAATTTTGTTAAACCAATATGTTTGACAAATCTTTATAGGATACAAGAGCATTATCCCACAGCAGTCTCTCTCTTCCCACCTCAGTTTGTGTGTGTGTGTATGTGTGTGTATATGTGCATATGTGTGTGTGAATAGATATGAACACTTCCATATTCTTCTGAGTACAAGAATCAGACTTAATTTCATCGTAAGTGAATGTCTTTGAGGGATCTATGCATAATGATATTTACTGTAGTCACTGAAGACTTATAACTTAGATAAGTGAAAATGGACCATTTGAGTTTAACACTTTCACTGTATTTAAACTTGCATTCAATTGCAACTTACCATTATGATTAGGAAACAAGTTCCTGATGGCCACTCCTGAAATACACAGATACATAAGTAACATTAAAAATATTCAACAGACAATATTTGGGAAAATATGTATGTGTATGTGTGTGTGTGTGTATTGAGTATACATGAACAAGTATTAAAATTATAAGTTATGAATTTAATTTAGAGTTAAAAGTGGGTATATATGAGGGCTTTGAAGGAGGAAAGGGAAAGAAGAAATTTAACTAAACTTCAATCTCAAAAGACTCAAAAACAACAATTAAAAACAGATCATTGAAACCAGAGATAATTTAATGTACTCCAAAATATAATGTACACATGAGAGTACACTAAATGGTTGGCAAAGTCAAATCACATTCCAGCCCAACTGTTACATAGCAACCCAATCAATTGTCACAGGTCCGTGTTCTGATTGAGACAATCTCATCAAAATAGTTTGCATTAAAACCAATTTTCAAAATTGTCTTTATTTTGTATGGATTTATTGCCTTATTTTATTAATCGTTCTATTAAAGTATCATTTCAATGCTTTCAACACCAATTTTCTAAGTCATGTAGTACCAAGAAGCCCACTAAACAATGCTGGAAATAAACCCCGCTGAAGTTTCTGATTTTCCTAAAATTTTCTTCAGGACTTTTAAAATACATTAGTCAAGAGCATTGCTCTGTGCTCCGCTATTTTGAGAAGGTAGCTCTTTTCATCCTTTTATGTCTTTCTATCTTTTGGGGAATTCAACACATTGTCAATGAGATCCTTTCCTTTGAGATATTTGTGATCTTTTACATGTTTGTATTAACTACCATATGCAATTCTCTTTATTATAGTCAGTTGAAAATACAATATGTCTGTAGTAGGAGCTGCCGGCCTCTTCCCACAGCCCGGCTCATGGCTGCCTGGCTAGCTTATGCCCCAAAATAACGACACACAAACTGTATTCTTTTAAGCACTGCTTGGCCCATTTCTATTCATGTGTGTAGCACCCCAAGATGTGCTTACCGGGAAGATTCTAGCATACGTCCATCCTGGGTCAGAGCTTCATCGCGCCTGCTCTGGAGAGGAGAGCATGGCCTCTGTCTCTCAGAGGAGCTGCCCTGCATCTGAGCTCACTTCCTCCCAGCGTTCTGTTCTGTTTACTCCACCTATCTAAATTCTGCCCTATCAGATGGGCCAAGGCAGTTTTTTTATTAGCCAATGACCTTCCTCCATCATATGTCTGATATTAAATATAATTAAATTCTTAATACATTAATTTATACATTTATCTTGGGTTTTTTGTTTGTTTGTTTTCTTTATTCAATACAGAATTTCTTATGAAACAGCCCTTGCTATCTTGGCAATAACTCCATAGACCAGGCTAGCCTTAAACTCACAGAGACCCCTTTCTTTCTGCCTCCTGAGTGTTGGTATTAAAGGAGTGTGCCACCATTGCCTGTCTTGAATTATTAATTTTGTTACCAGTTAAAATTTCCATCCATTAACTTGCATTATTATGTTTTCTGACATGTAAATCTCATTATTAGGTCACAATATTTATCTAATATTTTCATATTCATTTCTAAACACATTCTGATAAGAGGGATGTTTTTGTTTTTATTTTAATCCACGTCCTAATTTTATTAAAGAATGTATTCCTAACAAAAATCTTTTCATTTTAAATATTTCTATAAATTTTCTGGTGCCCCAACATGATTTGAACATTAAAACATTCCTAATATTTCTGAAGTGATGTTGTATATTAACAAAGACTATCGCTATGAGAAGTAAAGTCAGAGTTTCAGTTTCCGTATTTTCAGTTCTTATCCATAAGAACTGTGAGGGGTGCTGTAAGGGTTTTAATTCAAGTTACCTGACTGATTGCTAATGATTTAGGTCTTAAATATGTAAAGATTCGCTGCATGCTGTGGATTATTACATATTTGTAGTGAATAAAGATCTTTGTAATTTAATGTCAATAACTCTTGGTTTTAAGATCTTACTGAGAAACAAAAAACAGCAAGTAACAATTTAATGTGATATTAAAATATCTGTAGACAAAGGTTATAAAATTCGGCATAATTTCCCATCTGTCACGGCTAGCGTTATGCATATGTTTTCTACATGTCTGTGGAAGATCTGTGTGTACGGCAGGATACTTTCCACTTGTCTGAGAAAAGAAAAACGCTATAACAGACAACAAATACCTAACTAAAATTCCTTAAGCCACATAAAGATTAAAATCTAAAGCCTGCTATGTGCAATGAGAATGAAGAATGTTGGTGAATGATTTGAAATTGTCTTGGTTACTCAACAGCTGCACTCAGATGTGCAGCCAAGGCAAAGCAGAACATCACTCCTGCTCAGGACAGAGGCATTGCAGACAGAGATGTTGGAGAGAGTAGAATCAAACTCCCATCCTTTATTCCGACTAACATTTAAGGACTCTACATCAGAATGAATGATTGAAAACTGAGTTCTAAATAGTAATTTGAGAGATTAATTCTAGATGCTCCCATCTTTCAGAGAGCTATCCTCATCACAAGCCTTTACATGGCTGTCACAGTCTAGCTAGGTTTTCAATCATCTCCAAATTTATATAACATTTCTTTAAAGTTAAAACTTACCTTTACTTGTGTATATCAAATGTATGTTCGTTTTTTTCCAACTAAAAGAACTATTGCATCTTCTTTCCTTTTTGTAATTTTCTTATTCTGAATTAAGTGATAATTTCCTTTTACTTATTTTATTAGATTTATTGTACAGTTTTAATCTCAAGGTCTTGTACTTTCATAGAATCCTTAATTATCCTATCTATTTTTGGGTACTCAAGAGTGAAGCTGAAACCTGCTAGAGAAGAACTATGATACTGAGAAAAATTCCCAACCATTTTAAAAATTGTTTGTTTAAAAAAAATGATGAATTGAATATGCTGTGCTGCACATCAAAAAGAAAGAAGAGCAAGTTACATCAGTGAGAAATTAGACAAAAATTATAAATCATACTCATTGCTAACGACATGCTGTGAGAAGATTATACATGAAGTTTGTGTGAATGTAGCAGACAGATGTTTACTTTTCAAAAGCTGATTTGCCTACTACTCAGCAATGGTATGTAACCACACGCTGCTGACAGGTAGTATTTCAGCAGTATGTAGTCCACATAATAATGACCTTTGCCTTAAGACTATTCCTCTTAGGGGACTAGGGCTTGAGTGATCATATGTGATTTTGTTGCTGGTACAATATTCAGACTTCTTTGTTCCCTGGAACATGAATATTTGGAGTTCATTATTACCACCACAACAAAGAATATTATAGTATCTACTGAGTAAATTCAAAGTATGTAGGAAATTTAACTGTGACTTCTTAGGTTTACTGAAAATACAATTTGTGGAGCAGTGAGATGATTCAATAGATAAGTACAAGAATAGCCTGTAAGCCTGGTAGTCTAAATCTGATTCCAGGATCCCACTTGTCAGAAATAATACAAAAAAAAAAAAAAAAAAAAAAAACCTGTTATGGGATTTTAAACTTCCAAATTTCAAAAAGCATTGTGACATAAATCCTCATTTAGAATTTTATGGAAAAAATTAAATAAAATATAAATGTTTGTAAAAATTGCTGAATAATTGTGATCAGTATCCATACAGTCTCAATCGATAATAATACAACCTTCTGAACATGTTTTCATAAAACTCATGGATCACAGAGTGTGTAAACAATCAAAATTTGACAAACACTACCTTGCTCATAGATTGAGATGTTTAAATATTTAATACAAAGGTGTTGGAATTCATTGGAGGCCTTTAGGAAGTAAGGCCTTGCTCGAGAAAATCTGTCATGGAAGATTAGCTTGAGAGTTCAAGCCCATTCTCTACCTTCAGTTTGCTCTCCTAGTTTTATTTTTTCAGTTTTATATGAGAGCTCACAATCTCCTGTTCCTGCCACCAATTAATTCCTCTACAGATCACTGTGAAAACATCAGCCAAGTACACTCATTCCTGTATAAGATTCCTTTATCATGATTTTATATCACAAGAGCAAAAAAGAAAATAATACAAATGTTGATACTAGAGAGTTGGCTATTGTTGGTGAGAACAGGACCATGTTCATTTTTAGAAGACTTTGAGACTTTGAATTAGAAAAAATTTTTGAATGCTGTAATGATATCTAACTGTCCAACTGGGTAAGAACTTGGAAGACAGTGTGCTAAGAACACTATGGACTGTGAAGGCCCAGCAGAAGAAGTTTCAGAAGGAATTAATCAGTATTAATAACTGATTTTTTTGCATTACAATATGGCTATAAGGTCATATCATTGTGGGCCAGGAAGTGAAATGTGGTTGTTAGAAAGAAAATGGTCCCCAAAGCGAGCAGCAGTATAAAGATGTGTGGCCTTATTGGAGAAAGCACCTTACTTAGGTGCAGGCTTTAAGGTCCCTTTTGCTCAAACTACCCTCAGTCTGACTTTTAGTCTACTTTCTGCTTTCCTATGGCCAAGGTATAGTTAGCATTACATCCGCCTGCACATTGTCATGCTTCCTGTCGCAGTGATAATGAACTGTAACTATGAAATTTCAAGTGAACTAATATTTAAATGTTTATTTTATAAGACTTGCCATGGTCATGGTGTCTCTACACAGAATAGAAAACTAAGATGAAATGTATAATTTTCTTTTTGAATTAAATATGATGTTACAATTAAGAGGCAGTCTTGAGTCTCCAAATAAAATTTGGACTTTGAAGTTGATAGTGTTAAGACTCTGAGAGAATATGGGGACTTTTTAAGTGGGACTAAATGCATTTTACATTATGATATGTCAACGAGCCTGTGGAGATTGGGAAGTGAAATGTAATAGTTTTAGTGAGAATAACAGTTATAGATTCTGATGTCTAAACAGCTAATCCCCAGTTTTTTTTTTTTTTGTTGTTGTTGTTTTTTTACAATGTTTGAACATGTATAGGGGGTTCAGACTTGTTGGAGAAAGTATGTCACTGAGAGGGGGCCTTGAATTCTTAGGTCCTTCAGCTGTACACAAATGACTATAGGCCTCTAAGTACTGGTGAGAGTATGTGAAATAGTACTTCCCAGGGAACCACATATAAACTGGTTATAGAATACCAAATGGTTTGCCTATGAAAACCCAGAGGAAGAAAGTTGTATTCATATATCTAGGAATATATGTGCACACACATATATTCTATATATAAACATTCTATATATAAATATATATTTCTATAAGAATAATGCAAAATAGGGAATTAATTTGAAAACGAGCAAGGAGACTTGCATAGGAAGTCTTTTTCTTTTTTCTTCTCTTACTTTTTCTTTTTTTTTTGTGTGTGTTTTTTGTTTTTTGAGACTGGGTTTCTCTGTAGCTTTGGAGCCTACCCTGGAACTAGCCCTTGTAGATCATGCTGGACTTAGAGGTCTGCCTGCCTCTGCCTCCCAAGTGCTGGTATTGAAGGTGTGAGCCACCACCACCTGGCTATATATGGGAAGTCTTAAAGGAAGCAAGTAAAGTGGGATGTAATATCATTATGTTATAACCCAAAAGAGAAAAATAAATAGTTTTAAAAAGAAAAGAAAACTGAAGGCCTGAACCTATTTGTACTTTGATCTCTATTTTGATCTTTCAGTTAAATATATGAGCTTTCAGCTTTCCGTTCCTGCCACCCCAGCAGGCACCTGCTTGCATATTTGTCCTCACATTACAGAGCCCTCTGTTCTGTAAGTCAAAGCAAATCTTTATAATTTGTCTCAGTTAAGATGTTTTAACAGCCGGGCGGTGGTGGCGCACACCTTTAATCCCAGCACTCGGGAGGCAGAGGCAGGCGGATCTCTGTGAGTTCGAGACCAGCCTGGTCTACAAGAGCTAGTACCAGGACAGGAACCAAAAGCTACGGAGAAACCCTGTCTCGAAAAATCAAAAAAAAAAAAAAAAAAAAAAAAAAAAACTGTAAAAAGATGTTTTATCATAGCAAGTAGGTAACAAAGATAGTCTAGCATTAGTAGCTATTACTTTGAATTTATATCTGCATCAAGACTATTAAGGAATGAGGATCTTTATATAAAATTTAAGCTGCGTATTTAATGGGGTATACATAAAAAATTGATTAATTGAGTCTGGAGTTGGGAAAATGCTTCAGGCTCAAGAGAATCACTTAGCATTCATCTATGGCAACAAAAGACTTTCTAAACTTTTTTCAATTTCTTCCCAGATATTTAGAAAAATATTAGTTTTACTGGGTTAGAATTTTATTTAAGGAATTCTGTTAGTGATTTATAGTTTTTAAGTATGCATTTAATATATCTATGCAATGTGAATAATTTAACACTTAATGCTTTTATCTTATTTAATTTTCATTGGAAATTTTCAAAGTATAGTAAAAATAATTATTTTTCTTTTTATTTTCTACATAGTCTGGGATGTAGGGAGCCATACTAGATATTTATTATATGCTTTGTTCAAGGACTAGCATACATTTTTAAAGAGGAATAATTTTATTTTTAAATTCTGTGCATGTTTGATTGACTATGTGTAGGATTATGAACACAGGTGTGACTACCTGCAGAAGCCAGAAGTGGGCTGCAGATCTCCTGAAGCTGGAATTCCAGCTGACTGTGAGCAGTGTGACACTGGCGCTAATATCTATGAACTATGATTCCTTGTAAGAACAGCAAGTACTATTAACTGCTGAGTCATTTCTCCAGCCTTTTCAGCTCTTTTTAAATTAGCTTTCGCCATTCATTAATATAAATTTAAATATTCATATTTTCTATTTTGAATGTCTTCTGAAAGAAGAATAGAAATTAAAATCCCTAATGGCACAGTGTGGAATGCTTATAAATATGTTAATTACATTTTTATATATTATATACTTTTCCTGTACCTTTTAATTATCATGAGTTATATGCCATCCGTTAGCTTATTGGTTTTACATCAAACTCTCATTTTTGTTAACAAACTTCTCATGTTGTTACTGCTGTAGTTGGTGGTGTGAACCTGGAATAGCAGGGCCCTAAAAATGAGGCAGAGTCAATTTGCATACAATAACCAACTTAATTCAGGGCATCAAACAGTTTATATTCAGAGGGTTAAGAAGAGTCACCTGAGTAAAGTATATAATCACAAGGACAAGCCATATGTATCAAAAAGCTTGTTTTACCAAAGAGGCAGATAAGCAATTTACAATGATCAGTTGTGATGGATAATCTAAAGTGAACTCACTCCTATTTGTAACACCTGGGAGAGACACAGATGCGCCTTCCAGTGACAATCCTGAGTTTTTGAAGAAACTGAGGTCAGAAGACACTTGTCTTGTTTGCTTTGAGTTTGCTCACAAGCATTCAGAATTCTCACATGGCTACACTCTTGGACTGGGTTCTGACACCAGGTGAGAGCAAGAAATCAATAGTATCTATATTGTCCATAAGCGTCCTTCATTGGCTCCTCCCTGCTATGACTAAAAAGAGTAATTAACACTTTGCACCAGCTATTGATTCAAGATTTTAGATTCAGTATACTGCTTGTTTTTGTTTAGGTTCTGAGATTCAGGTGATAAGAAAGGGTGTTAACTGACTAACCATGTCCAGATATTAATCACGCTTAAGAAATATAAAATAGTACACATATTCTTTGCCCCTTACTTAGATCTCTCATTGGTTTAGTTTCTTCCGATTGAGACCTTTGTAGCTGTCTCTTTAAGAGATATACTGAACTTTTACAACCTGTAGCTATTGTCAGTCACCAATTAAGCTGACCAAGTCTTTGCATTGTAGTATTTTTGCTAATTAATTGAGGTATAAATCCTTGGGATTTTGTAATGGCAGAAGAATAAGAATGTAGAATGTAGAGGGATAAGAACAAGAATGTAGAAGAATAAAAAATGTTATGTTTGGGACAGAAAATTAGAGTCAGGAAATTATAGAAAATTAAGACAATAGAATTAGAATTAAAGAACAATAAAAGAAAATAACCCTCAGATCAAGTAAGTGAAATTATTATAGAAAATTTCTTTTCCCACTCCTAGGAAGCTTTCTTTGTTTTGGAACCCTTGGTAGGGGCTGTGAGGGATCTCTTAGTGCTTACAGAATAGCACTAAAAACCACAATCATGTATTGTTATGAATCTATACTCACAGTTTGCTTCCAACATTTACAGGAATCTGCTTGTTTAAAGTTGATTTCAACATGATAGTTAGCGTCACCAAATGATTCCCAGAAAACACACACACACACCTCACATACATTTCTGGATCAGGCTCATGAAGTACTACATCACTTAAAATGAAAGCTATGTAATTATTTAACGTTGTAAAAGCTGATTATACATAAAGTCCAAGGCATAGTTAAGCTTGGTTATATTGCTTGCTTAAATGTGGGTTAAATTTAAACAGACTGAATACACAGTAGGATGTCAGGTTAAGTAAATATCCTTAAATGACCTCAAGTCATATAATTAATTTAGTAACAAAACCTGGAAAAGGTCCAGTCTCTTTGAAGCAGGAGACACTTTCTTTTTCTTTTTTTAAATCAATTTATTTTTTAAAATTCTGTTTTTCTCATTTTACCTACCAATCCTAGTTCCTACTTCCTGCCCTCCGCCTGTTCCCTCCAACTTCCTCACTACCATTACCCTATCCACTCCTCAGAGAGGGTAAGGCTTCCCATGGGAAGTCACCAAAATCTAGCACATTGCATTGAAGCAGGAACAAGGCCCTTCCCACTATATCTAGGCTGAGAAAGGTATCGCTTCAAACAGAATGGGCTCCAAAAAGCCAATACAAGCAGTAGAGCTAAAACCTGGTATCTTCATAAGCCCCACAGATTGCCCAAGCCAAACAACTGTTACCCACATTCCGAGGGCCTAGTTTGTTCCTATGCTGGTTTCCCTACCGTTGATGGGGTCTCATTAGCTCAGGTAATCTGTTTCAGTGGGTGTTCCCAACATAGTCTTGACCCCTCGCTCGTATTCTCACTCCTCCCTCTCTTCAACTGAACTTTAGGAGCTCAGCCCAGTGCTCCAATGTGGATTTCTGCATCTGCTTCCATCAGTTTCAGGATGAAGGTTTTATAATGACTTTTAAGATAGTCATCAATCTGACTGCAGGCCAAGGACAGTTCGGGCACCCTCTTGACAACTGCTTAGGGTTGTAGCTGGGATCATCTTTGTGGATTCCCGGGAAATTTTCTAGTGACAGGATTCTTGCTAGCCTCATAATGGCTCTCTGAATCAAGATATCTCTTTCCTTGCTCTCCCCCTATGTCCTTTCCCCAGCATAACTATCCTATTCTCTTAGGTATTCCTCCTCTCCCCTTCTCTCCTCTTCCTCCCATTCCACCCTCCCTTCTCACCCACCCCCATGTTCCCAATTTATTCAGAAGATTTTGTCTATGACCCCTTTCCAGGGGGAATCTATGTATGTACGCCTAGGGTTCTCCTTGTTGCCTAGCTTCTCTGGGGTTGTGGACTAAAGGCTCGCTATCCTTTGATTTCTGTCTAATATCCACTTATGAGTGAACACAATGGCGGGCCAGTTGCACAAAGGATAACACGTTTGACTGTGGATCAGTAGATTCAAGAGACACTTTCAAAAAATATATCACTACAATCTAGAGAAATTCAAAGCCGAAAATCCATTGTTCTGTAAAATGTAGAATAACATAGAGTAGTGAATAACCTGATCACAACATATATGAAATTAGTTTTTACTTAACAGATAATTGAATATAAACATTCTGACATTGGATTGCAAAGGTTTTATATTAAATTAATACGTAGCTTCTTTGGAGTTAATTCAACTTTGTAGTTGTTCTTACTAAAATATAAGAGAGTGAGTCTTGAGAAAAAAATCAAGTAGAGGGTTTTAAATGCATGGGGATTTCCATAGTTATAATAACCACAATTGACTTGACACTAAGATGAGCAAATCACACAATTTTTAAGGTGTCATAATCAATATCTTGGGGTCAGATTAAATTTGTGCTGTTTAACTAGAAATAGTGCATGTAAACTAAAGTATGTGTGGTACTTGTTATATCTAGCACTGTCAATATTTTTTGTGTGTACCTGTGAGAAAATATTTCCAAACTCAAGGATTATTTTGATACTATATACTACAACTTAGGAAAGTACAACCCAATAAAAGACACACAATAGTTTAATAATGACTATAATATAAAACATTTATCTATAACTATGACAATATAGCCACAAAATTGTAGGAATTCCCATCCTTAATGTAATTTATTGTGTATCAAGTGAAAAACATTTGGATAATTATGTTTCTCTCTAATTATCATAATAATATTAATATTCCTAGATGTCAGGTTTACATGGCTGAATAACGTGTTTTATAGTTTTAGTGGCTTATATGTCATTTTAAAGTGTTTTTTCCAACCCTAACACAAAATGATAGATTGATCCTGCTTTGTACTTCTTACTGGATGTCTCTAAGGCATAGTTAAAGATGCACAATGTGCAATAGATGCATAAATGATTTGTTTACATTACTCTATATAAATGATTTGTTTGCTTAATGTCTTGGAAATTATTTGTGTATTATGATAGCTCATAGTCTTGTCATCATCATATTACTATAATAAACAAGATCTGTATGTGATTTAGTTCTGTAAGTTCTCCCAATCAAATACAGATCCCAATACTTTTATATTAATATCACTTGTATCAAATTAGTATTACCTTATCACTTTTGTGGTGCTGTATCTCTTTTAATAAAAAATGCTTTATGCAACATAATTTAAGTACTCTAATATTATAAAGTGTAATATAAGTCCATACTCTACTAAGTTGGTAACAATTGGCTTTTCAAATCATACCTAATATTTAAATCATGAAATATTATAAAAAGTAACACATCTTTGATATCTCAGGGCCCATTCACTGAGGCATTATCCTGGCATTGGTTCTTATACAAAACCTTGATTCTACAATATTTTTTTCACATTAAAATACTTTGAAACTTTAGGATTTAGGAATGACATTTTATACAAATGTAATATCTGTAATTTACTAGTTTTACTGATATATTTGTGTTTAAATATGATATATACTTATATATCTATACATAAGTATAGGTGATATACACACACACACACACACACACATATATGTTCTTAAATTAAGTGTATATTCTTAACTGACTTTCAAGTTTACCAGACCTACAATACTGTTAACTCTGTTTGTTAAGAAGTGGAATGCTCCAACGTAAGTCATGAAACTTCTTGGCTATTATTTCATTTTTGCTTGCTCTTAGTTACCAATCAATGTGAAATAATTTCCTCTAATTGGTTGTTTGAGTTAATAAATATTCTGTTTTAATTTCCTCAGGAAAGGCTGATTGTGGGCCTATGATGAGTCTTGATCATTTGTAAGGCTTCGTTCACCTCATGACAGTAGAGAGTCAATCAAGTCTGAAGTCCACCCATGTAGTTTTCAATATGATCTGTTGTTGTGCAAGATGAAATTGTATTAGAAGTTCAAATTGCTTAGACTGAGCCCCAGTTAGTGCCTGAAGGAAGTTCACAAATGGCAGTAATGTTCATCTGAGTTAGCAAGGGTCAAAAGATGGAGCAGCTTTTGCAATTTACATTCAGAATTGATGTCTTTCTGATGTTAAATTTTATATAAAAGTCACAGAGGACTAGGTTAAATGCAATCAGAACAAAATGGGATACACACTGCATCATTCCTAGAGAGAGACTGGCAGCTATAGGAATTATTTCAATGTTACTTTCTTCGCCATTTGTTTGTGATAGAAGTACAAAATAACTGTTGCAGATTGAATCTTCATCAGCAATGTATGATTAGTCAACTTGTCCTCAGTTTCTCCAGCATAATGCACATGGATTTATAACTTGTCAACGGATAATTCAGAATATTATTGTCTATTTTACCTTTATTTATTCATGTATTTATAATGCTTTAAAATTTTTCAATGACTTCTTGAATATTAGCTTATAATATTTGTAATATAAATGTTTAGGCTATTTGCACTTTATCTATATATTTTGTAATTTTAACACAGAATCATTTTCATTCATGTTAAATAATCCCTTATTTTAAGTTGTGGGAAATCTTCACCAGTTCTTTTAAGCCTACAGGCTCACTTTCAGTGTAGGTTCACTCTTCTGCCCTAATAGAGCTGAAGACCATGGTAAATTTAGAATGTAGAAGTGATATTATATAAATATCAACAAAACTTAAATATCTAAAATGTTTTTAAAACCAGTCATATTCTTGAAGGAAATAAGCCCAAACACACCTACAAGTGAATAAGAAGTGAAAACCTCATTCTTTTTCCTTTTTTTTCCTTTTTTTAATTTATTTTATTCTTTTTTAATTAAAATTTCTGCCTCCTCCCCGTTTCCCATTTCCCTCCCCCTCCTCCCACACATCGCCCCCTCCCCCTACTCCTCACCCCTATCCCTACTCCTCTACCCCTCCCCCCACTCCATTCCCCCTCTCTCTAGATATGAAGAGCCGTCCAAATTCCCTGCCCTGCGGGAAGACCAAGGTCCTCCCACTTCTATCTAGGTCCAGGAAGGTGAGCATCCAAACAGGCTAGGCTCCCTCATTCTTTAGCAATGATGTGTCATAGAAAGAAAAGCCCTGCTAGCAGCTACTTTCAATATTGACACATATGAAGAAAGGCCTTTTACTCCCTAAATTCAGAGTTTAGCTACAAAGCAATATACATCACAGCAAATTCAAATGCTTCCAGGAAACACCCCATAATTAAGTGCATCTCAAAGAGATGAGTTCCCAAAGGAGCCAAGAAATTATATAGCTGTTTTGTACAGAACATTTATTCTATATACTGATTTAGGCCGAATGGAATTCCAGTGTATGCAGTGGGGATTTGAAAGTAAGTGCATACAAAATTGTCAAGGAAATGAAGTAAGCAGAAATCAATCAGTCAATCAATCAATCAATCATCTTTATTGTCATTTCAATTAATGGACAAGCCAGTAATATAAGTTATGGTTTACTCCTAGGCTCCTATGCACACACACACATGCACACACACATGCACACACACATACACACACACCTTGGATTTCTGAAGTGAAATCAGTCATCTTAACAACTTGGGCTAAAATTTATCAAATTTCTACTTACTAATAGTAGAACCTGTTAATTGTTAAAAATCAGTTATGAGTGAATGCAACCAAAACAAGAAAAACTCATTTGCTTTTATTAAGTAACAGATGTATAAAATGAACTATTCTTAAAAATTAACTCACACAATGGGCAATATAGCAAAAATTCATGTTAATTGTAAGAAAATACTATGTAAATTGCATGGACAAATGTTATCTGCCATACCAGATATTTGAAATGCTGTTGAGACAATCTAAGCCATAATATTAAACACTTTAATCCAATTAACAGAAGACATGTAATGAAAGAAAAATATTCTATCTAGTCAGACATCAAAATATCAATAACTTATAATTTAACTAAACTATTTCATCACAATTCCATTTTGTGTTACCAAATTTGAGAATTTCCTACATGAACACTGTATTCATACCATTTGACCCCCCTTTCACCTCCTTCTAGCTTCTAATCCCTTTGAAATTCATGACCTCTTCTTTTCTTTTTCATAAACACACACACACACACAAACAAGCACACAAAATCTGCTGTGTCCATTTTGGTAATGCTCATATACAATGTGTTTAAGATTGACTAAATGGAGTTGGATTACATAACATTGGATAAAGGGAGTTTGCCTCTAGAGAAAACTAATTATCTTGATGTCAACAGTCATTAATTCCCTGTAGTACTTTATCTAGAATTGGTGCCCTGTGAGTTTTTACCCACTAGATTTGGCATGTTAACTGGTGTTGTCACTTTTTAGGTCATGCTAGTCAATCATACTGATATGATTTAATGGATTCACCCTTCCTGTCATTGATAGAAGACACTGTCTCACAAATGACCTCCTGATCCTCTGCTTCTTATAATCTTTATGCCCTCCTCTGAGATATTCTCTAAGCCTTGGATGTCAGGCTTGTATTTTAGATGTATCTAATGGTATTGAGCACATCATAAAATTATATATAAAATATAAACAACAATTTTAGAATTTTGACCACTTTAGAAGTGTACATTATCATATCCTTTTAAAAATCATGATTAAATAATTGTGGGAGTCATCTTATGTTATGCCATGATAAAATATCGAGCAGAAAGTTACTATACATTTATTATTTGGTTTCATTCACAATAAACATAATCTCATTATCAGGGTTATTAATATATTAAGATGATTTAAATTTTAGTACTTTAACTCAGAATTTGAAGATTCAAATTCAAAATATTCATTAATGGTAAAATGTATGACATTTTCTCCCTCAAAATATGAAACTTAAAACTTGAGTATTTTCAGTTGAAATGACTTGAGGGAAGACCAAGTAAAATGATGAGAAAGTACATTAGAACACTGAAGGAGAAAACTGCAATTCATTCAGCTGTACCACTCCTTGGCATATGCCCAAAAGACTTGACATTCTACCCCATGAATACCTTCCCAACAATGTTCAAAACTGCCCTCTTAACCAAACCCATGTACTGGAAACAATTTAAGTGTTCTTTAAGAATTGAATGGGTGATGACAATGTGAGATATATATACTATTTCACTGCAGAGAAAATGAAATCATCCTATCTGCAGATGAATGGCTGGATTTAGAAGAGATTATATTGCATGAAATAAAGCAGTGTATGAAAGACAATTATTGTATATTCTCTCCTATTTGCAGTTGCTAACTTCAAATCCTAAATGTGAGATACAACATGGATTAACAACAGGAACGAGGAAAGCATAAGCGCATCATTATTGGGTTTCTGGGGAAGGTATAGTAGGATATGGGATTCCTGGGGAAAGCTGTATTAAGATTCAGGTTGATGAAATGGGAGAACACATAACAAAGAGTGTGCTCCAACCAGAGAAATGGAAAGGAACTCAACACAGAAGGAGGGACAAGTGGCATATAATACCAAAATGGTTTGTTAAAGATTCACAGAATCCTATAATTTTATATTTAACTAAAATTACACAATAATTAGGTAAATGTGAACATAAATAATATATATATCGTGTGGGAAGTCCTTCTGTCTAACGTTGCTTTTATAGTTAATAAATAAATCTGTTTTGGCCTGTTGCTTAGCAAAATAGAGCTAGCTGGGAAAAACTAAATTGAATGGTGTAAGAAAGAATGTGGAGTCAGGGAGAAGCCATGTAGCTCATGCTGGGGAAGGATGCACTGGAAACTTGCCAGCAGGCCATGAGCTCTGTGGTGAATATAAAATAATAGAAATGGGTTAATTTAAGATATGAGACCTTGCTAGGAATACATGAGAGTTATTGTCCAAACAGTATTGAAAATAATATAGTTTCTGAGTGATTATTTTTTGGTCTGGGCAGCCAAGAATGAACAAGCAGCATTCTACTACTACATATATAGATAGAGATGTAAATATAGATATAGATATCAAGACACTTGAGTTGCCAGTAATTGCACAAGAATGGCGGGCTTAACAAATGCTACAGTACCAGACAAAAGTAACTTTACACTGTGGTTGGTCGATGTAGTTCATGTATCTCCCAAAACAATATAGATTACTAATGTGGATCTTGATGAGCTTTAGGGATTTGAGGGTGTGCTCATATTTACTGAAGTATCATACATTCAGTATGCATGAATCACATTATTTGAAGTGGATAGAGACGTGGGACGTGATGTATGCTATGAATATATTTTATTGACATTAGTTAATAAAAAGCTGCTTTCAGACAATGGCTTAACAG
The DNA here is from genome assembly GCF_950005125.1 of Chionomys nivalis. NCBI lineage: Eukaryota > Metazoa > Chordata > Mammalia > Rodentia > Cricetidae > Chionomys > Chionomys nivalis. The sequence goes on along the minus strand of NC_080100.1, from coordinate 16,533,766 downwards.
AGTAAATACAGGGTGAATATATATATATATATATATATATATATATATATATATATATATCGAGAGAGAGAGAGAGAGAGAGAGAGAGAGTAGGTGAAATCAGGGAGAAGCAATGTGGGTGCCACTGGAGATAGACACACCAGAACCTTCCCGGTAGGCCAAGAGCCTCGTGGTAAAATATAAAATAATAGAAATGGATTAGTTTAAGTTGTAAGAGTTTTCTAGGAATACGCTAGATCCATTGGTCATGCAGTGTTTAATTAATATCATTTCCGAGTGTTTATTTCTAGGTTAGGCAGCCAGGAAATGAATGAGCAGCCTCCAACAACAGGATATGACCGGAGAGTCACTTTATTGTGCTTTAAAAAAAATACTATTCAAGCTCCCAAGGGAGGAAAGCAAAAAAATCCTTCCAAGATGCAACATTTATAAATCAGAACAATTACCAGCATGGAAAAACATGCATAAAGTTGCAATAAGTGACACTCAACTCACTAGCCAGTGATATAACAGCCATTTAAGTGGGCTTAAAGCCTGTCAAGGAGAGTGAAATCATATCTGGTACTGGACCCTAGCTAGCTGTAGGGTGATTAGAGATGTCATAGATATTAGAAAAGAACTTACTACAAGTTAGTTTGCTAGAACAACCTAATTCTTTACTAGATTCTACATTATACTTATCCTTATACTCATAGAGAAGTGTAGCAACCACCATTATCAATCAATCCTATCATTACAGTTAATGGAGACCATCACAGGAATTTGTAAATGGTCACAGTGCAAAATATCTTCAGATCACAGGGAGCTAGTCCCCATTGACACAGCACAATACAGCTTCTTTATCGATGGTAATGGGAAAATCAAGAAATTTGGGTGGAAAAATTTTAAAGCCAGAATACTAGAGCTTTTATTGTAAGAGTGTCATAGAAATGACTCCTTTAACGGGCCTAAGAAGCATGGCAGTATAAATAAACGTGTTAATGTGGAAGGGGGAATATTTACTGGGTCTACCCCTAGGCAAAGAACTGTAGGCAACTATTTACTGCTTCATTAAAAAGACTTAGCTCCTTTGTGGGATGAGACCCCTTATTGGTTATCCAATGCAGAGTGGTCAATCTTGAAACAATATACACACAAATAACAAAAATAGAATCATCAAGTCGTATTTACAGATATTTGTGCACACATGCACATTTGTAATAGTAATAATAAAAGAAAGAGGTGACAAACGAGATTATTGGGGGTACGGGAAGAATCTGAGAGAGATTACCTGGGAGGGACTAGTGGAATGAATGAGAGAAGGTAAAGTGATATAAATATATTCCAATGAAAAATATTCAAAATAAAATGTAAGTAACTTAAAATGGAGTGAGGCTCATGGCATCTCCATGGTACAAATGATCCATGACCACTAATGAGGACCAGTCAAACTGTTTGAAAATGTTGCACATTTAGTTCTCATATTTTATTTATCAGTTAGTCAAAAAGAAACAACTTCAAAAAGGAGAAGGAAAGGAAAGTATAAATGACTCAAGGCATTGATTATTACACAGCTGACTTCACATAAATTAATTGAAAGCCACTGAACAAAGTTTCTAAATATATCATACATATTTAAAAGCCATATTTCACATATTATTTAATTTAGTTATTAATATCTAAAATAGTTTTTTAGTTTAAAAGTGCCTGCAATTTTCCTTATGCAAATGTTATTAAGTATTGAAGCTGGGCGGTGGTGGTGCATGCCTTCAATCCCAGCACTCGGAAGGTGGATCTCTGTGAGTTCGAGGCCAACCCGGTCTATAAGAAATAGTTTCAGGACAGGCTTCAAATCAAAGCTACAGAGAAACCGTGTCTTGAAAAACAAAAACAAAAACAAAATTATTGAAATGATAATTTTCAGCTTTATTTTTAAGTGTCATAATAAAAATTTAATTAAGACTTACTAGATATAAGTCTTACTTAATACTCTTACTTAATAGAGTATTTATTAATCATGTATTTTATTTATATTTAAATAATATAAAATAATAATATGTGTGAAATATGTTAGATAAGGGTATCAAATTATAATCCCTCAATCTTTGTATAGAAAGATAAAATATTCTTTGTCACATATGATACAAATATTTATCAAGGTAGATAAACATAACCTCTTGTTCAATAGATCTCTAATCAAAGTGTTTTAAATATAATCCATCCAAAGATGGCATCTAAATAATATATTAAATAAATCAGGAACCTATCCTATATTTGAAAACTAAAGTTACTCTATAACTATTTTTTAAAATATATACTTAAAAACATATTTTCATATATTACCATATTATTATTGAGTATTTGTTTGATAAAATGTCTTTATTTTTCTAATTGATGCCTTCAAGGGCTGAACTTATTTTACTTTCTGTACTTTGTGCTTTTTTCTTTTTCATAGTATGAATATCAAAATGTGTAATAATTTTAAATAAATCTTTGAAAACATGCAATATCTAATTGTATATTAAGGAAAAGTTCTTCCTTTGTAGCTATTTACAAATCCCATACAAGTCTATGTAATTTGATTATTTTCAAAATATCATTCTTATTTACTGTAATAAGAGGTATCACCAAAATTATGTAACAGAAAGTATGTTCTACCATGAGTCTGAACCATTCACTAACACTGGTAGAAACAGGTATATAAGCATGTAGTGAGAGGCCATGCTTCGCTATAGGATATGTAACCACAACATGTAAGAACAGTAATATTTAGCTACTTGTCATCTTGGTAATATTGCTATTAATGTCAGCATAATATTTACTTTCTATCTGAAAATCAAATGTGTTTGTTGTAGGATGGAATGTTCTTTGGGTATATGCCCAAGAGTGGTGTACCTGGGATTTGAGGGAGATCAGATTCCCAATTTTCAGAGGATCCTCCATATTGATTTTTACTGTAGCTCTCCAAGTTTACACTCCCACCAGCAATGGAGATGTGTTTCTGTTGCTTTACATCTTCACCAGCATGAGCTGTCATGAACCCAGTTGTCAGAAGCATCATCCAGGAACTGATGGAGAGAAACAGAGACCCAAAGAAAAATACAAGAGGAACTACAAAGGGAGGAGTGTGGGAGCCAGATGGATTAAGGATACCATAAGAATATGGCCCACAGAATCAACTCAGCAGGGTTCAAAATGAACCAGAGAGACTAAAGGTACAATCAGTGAATCTGTATGGGTATTAGTTAAGTCCTCTACATATATGTTATGGTTGTATGGCTAGGTATTCTTGTGGGATGCTTAAGAGTGGGAGTGAAGGCTGTCTCTGACTCTGTTGCCTGATCTAGGGATTCCTTTCCTCCTACTGTGTTGCCTTGATAGCAGAATTTGGAGAAGAATTAGTTTTATTATGAATAACATTGGCAGATTTTCTGAAATGTGAGAACTGTGGCTGTCAATTTCGAATAGAAATCTCAAGATACACAAAACATCTGTGCCTTTTTCTCACAGTATTAAGGATTAACAGATCTAAATTGGTAGACTACTCGATGTCAAGAACTATCCCCCTCACATAAATTCCCACAAAGACTAGACAAGGAATACATTGCTGAAAACCGTTTTCTTAGTTTATCATAAAATTAACATACTATTTCTTAAAATAATAAAAGGTATTATATATATTTCCCTTGAAACCAAATTTCAGTTACTAAACATGAGGTAATAATGCAAATAACAAATAGTTTCATTTGTGACTAAACTCTAATCCCCCCATGCTAAAAATATTCATTTTAGTATTTTATGTAAATATTAAAGACAATGATCAGGTGTGCTTGGCTTATATGTGCATGTGTTGTGTCCAAAAAGGTATTTAGAAAAGTGTTACCTTATGATACCTAAAGGCAGGATTTTCTAAATAACATTCTGTGAAAAGATGAAGATCACACTACATGTTTTATCCATTCTTAGAGAGACTGCAATAGCAAAAGTTAAATCCCAAATAAATTATTTCTAATTCATAAGTCAAAAAACAATTTATTACACACAATGGTCTCCTCAACAAACACACACAGATACACACACACACAAAAAAAAAACCCTGACAATCTCATTAATTTCCTGGGTGTATTTGAGATAAAATTGTGGACATTAGTTCTGACTTTAGACAAAAAAATACTTAGAGACTGACTGTTATTATGAAATATATACCAGTAACAAACTTGTGTAGTCTAATGACAAAATCAGAAAGGATTATGAATTAAGTTTAATATGTCTCTTCATTTGAATTTTTTGAACAATTAATTATCCACTACTACATTGTCAACTTAAAATCATCTACAAACTGGTGGCTTTGTGTTCACTTAGTGTTTTTATATTTTTAGAAATATGTATGTGAGTGAAATAAGCATATGCATGAAATATAACACAGCAAATAAAGTAAAAGAGCTCATGATTCTGAAAGAAAGCAAGGGGACAAGAGAGGAAAAGAGGATAGGAAGGAGTGAGGGAGGAATGGCAGGGAGAAATGGTGTAATTATATTTTAATTTTAAATATTTATATAATATGATATTTTTAAGCCTGTGGTTTTCAGGAAGAATTTTGAATATTACAGAGTAACAGCAATTCAAATAGAAGTGTATATCAATAATTAAATTTTAAAAATACTAATGTTATCAGTTATGAAAGTGTTAATTCCTTCAGAATTGAACATAAAGATCTCCCTAGAGTCCCTCATTCAATTTCGAGTATTTAATCAAATGAGAAAATGGAAAGTGTTAATCAAATGGGAATACTCTAGGCAGCTTTTCCCACTGAGGATGCTCCCCTGGTCCTATTGACAAAGTTAATGAGATTTGGATACTTGGGTATAAAAACCTCTCATTAAGGGGAAAAAATGTGTCAGACCTCTGAAGGATTTAGTACATATTTGTCAAAATCAATGCTTGTAATAGATGAAAGACTCAATCCTCCTTTCTACATTATCACTTATTTCTAAAGGTAGTTAGCTTATTAAACCAAATGTGCTTGTACACATGCACATGTGTGCACATACACTCATAGACAAAATTTTCCCTTGAGGGCCAAGTTTTCATTCCAAGTGATATTAATAAAGTTCCATTTATAATGACAAACATTAGATCAGTTATACAAAGAATGAAAAATGGGAGTCAAGGTCACAGACATCCAAGACTACAGTTTGTTTTCTGCAGGGTACAGTATTATTTTTAAATTATACCCCTTTGAATGTCACATTTTAGCTTATAAATTTTTTCAGCTTTTTAATGTACTATAAAAATTATTTTACAAAATTAATTTGATAATGGAAATATCATGATTACTGAATGCTTTACATACTAAGCAAAATTACCTGTTTTTATAAAAATAAAGGAAGGAAGGAAGGAAGGAAGGGAGGGAGGGAGGGAGGGAGGGAGGGAGGGAGGGAGGGAGGGAGAAATGAGGGAGGAAGGGAGGGAGGGAAGGTAGGTAGAAAGTAAAAAGGGTTAATTTTAACCCATCCATAAAATGGATCAGCATTATAAAAAAATAGTTTAAAGTTATAATAGATACATACAATTTCAGAAAAAATGTATTGTAAAAGCTAAAATTTTGTAGAATTTCATATTGATACACCAATTCATGAAATTATCATAAAGAAAATATTAATTTTATCCAAGTTTCTCCAGAATATGTAGAATATGCAAAATGCTTATTTTATTTATCCAACCTTTACCAGAGTTCTGACAAGTCAGCAAAAATAACAGCACAAATAAATGTAATATTGAGTATATGCCAAACTATGAATTAAATGCAAGAAATGTAATCATGCCACAGTACTTAAATCAAAATGAAGCAGAAAAACAGTTTTTTTTTTTTCCCAGTAACATTCAGTAATCCAGCTCTATTACCATTATTTGATATTCTGTTCTCGGTGTTACATATGTTTTGTTCTTGTCGATAGCAGTTAGCATTATAAAGGAGAAAATTGTACTGCCTGCTTCAGTGAGAGACTTGCATAGGACATTGAGAACTGGTTTTATTGTTAAAAGATAAAAACACTTAGGAATACTAGTAAGAGATGACAACTTCAACCTAAGTACCTAAAACATGGACCAAAGTTAAAATTTACAAATGGGACCTCCTGAAACTGAGTAGCTTCTGTAAAGCAAAGGACACTGTCACTAAGACAAAAAGGCAACCCACTGACTGGGAGAAGATCTTCACCAACCCTGCAACAGACAAAGGTCTGATCACCAAAATATATAAAGAACTCAAGAAACTAAACTTTAAAATGCTAATGAACCCAATAAAAAAATGGGGCACTGATCTGAACAGAGAATTCTCAACAGAAGAAATTCAAATGGCCAAAAGACACCTAAGGTCATGCTCAACCTCCTTAGCGATAAGGGAAATGCAAATTAAAACAACTTTGAGATACCATCTTACACCTGTCAGAATGGCTAAAATCAAGAACACCAATGATAGCCTTTGCTGGAGAGGTTGTGGAGAAAGAGGCACACTCATTCATTGCTGGTGGGAATGCAAACTTGTGCAACCACTTTGGAAATCAGTGTGGCGATTTCTCAGGAAATTTGGGATCAACCTACCCCAAGATCCAGTAATACCACTATTGGGAATATACCCAAGAGATGCCACATCAAATGACAAAAGTATCTGTTCAACTATGTTCATAGCAGCATTGTTTGTAATAGCCAAAACCTGGAAACAACCTAGATGCCCTTCAATGGAGGAATGGATGAAGAAAGTGTGGAATATATACATATTAGAGTACTACTCAGCAGTAAAAAACAATGACTTCTCGAATTTTGCGTGCAAATGGATGGAAATAGAAAACACTATCCTGAGTGAGGTATCCCAGACTCAAAAAGAGGAACATGGGATGTACTCACTCATAATCGGTTTCTAGCCATAAAATAAAAGACATTAAGCATATAATGTGTGATCCTATAGAAGCTAAATAAGAAAGTGAACCCAAAGAAAATCATATAGTCATCCGCATGGAGAGGTGGAAGTAGACAAGATTCCAGGGCAAAAACTGGGAACTTGCGGGTGAGGTGGCATGGGGCAAAGGGGAAATGGGATGAGAAATATGAGAAGGGGAGGATGGGAGGAGCTCGGAGGATTGGGATGGTTGGGATATAGGAAGGATGGATACGGGAGCAGCGAAGTATATATCCTATCTAAGGGAGCCATTTTAGGGTTGGCAAGAGACTTGACTCTTGAGGGGTTCGCAGGTGTCCAGGAATATGTCCCCAGCTGGTACCTTGGGCAACTAAGGAGAGGGAACCTGAAATGACCCTATCCTATACTGATGAATATCTTGCATATCACCTTAGAACCTTCATCTGGCGATGGATCGAGGTAGAGACAGAGTCTCAATTAGGAGCAACCATCTGAGCTCTTAAGGTCCAAATGAGGAGCAGAAGGAGGGAGAACATGAGCAAAAAATCAGGACCACGAGGGATGCACCCACCCACTGTGACAGTGGAACTGATTTATTGGGAGCCCACCAAGGCCAGCTGGTCTGGGACTGAATAAGCATGGGTTGATTCCGGACTCTCTGAGCATGGCGGTCAATGAAGACTGATGAGAAGCCAAGGACAATGGCACTAGGTTTCGATCCTAATACATGAACTGGCTTTGTGGGAGCTTAGCCTGTTTGGACGCTCACCTTTCTGGACGTAGATAGAAGGACCTTGGTCTTCCCGCAGGGCAGGGAATTTGGACTGCTCTTCAGTATCGAGAGGGAGGGGGAATGGAGTGGGGGGAGGAGAAGAGGAGTGGGGATAGGGGGAGGGAAGTGGGGGGAGGGCAATATTTGGGAGGAGGGGAGGGAAATGGGAAATGGGGAGCAGGTGGAAATTTTAATTAAAAAAGAATAAAAATAAATAAATAAGTAAAAAAAAAAAAAAAAAGAGTTGATCTTTGTAAAAACTTAAATGATGACATTTTGAATGATACCTCTTATATCATTTTTTAGGAAATAAGAGCCTCCAGTGATTTCATTAAATATAAATTCTCAATTTCATATTATTTTCAAATTTAAAATATCCGAAGTAGCTAATTTCATGCTGCTGCTGGAAATTTTCTTTAGCAGATACAATTTTCTAGTTACTACTTCTGCCAAAAATATTAGTAAAGTGATAAAAATATGAATGTATGCTAGAAGTCACCTTTTCCCCCTTTGTTAATATCTGATCTTAATAAAACACAGCCAAAACACTCTTTGGAAAATTATGAATATCAGGAAAAAGAAAACATCAGCAGTAAATATTTTGTTTGACTCTTTGTTGCTTTAAAAGGGGTCCTTTCAGGTCTATTCTTATAATCACCAAATTGTCTCTGAATAGTGAGTGTCACTGTTTTGCAGATATCTAGCCCCAAGACGGAGTTTACCCTTCTCAAGTTCAGAGTTCTATTTCTGTTGAATTAGTGTCTCCCACCACCCAGGCTTTCTGCTCTGTTGTTATTGTGCAAGTTTAATGTTCCCACAGGCAGTCTGCTGACATCCTGTGCTGCCTGCCTGGTCTACCCAAGTTATTTCCCAAGACACCAATTACTGGTTTTGTTTGTGTTCTGTTTACATAGATGCATAGGTATTGGCCAGTAATGTTTCCTCATAATCCCTATGATTGTTAGTGGTGATTTTTGCTGAATACAAAACCTTTCAGATGACGTCTACTGCATTCCAACATATATGCCTGAACTGAAAATACTGTTAGCACATTTTTCCTAAATAACAAAGATTCAATGCTAGTAGATATGAACCTGATGTTAAAAGATAAAAGCTTAGTAGAATCAGAGAGCAGCTAACAATGATGTACAGAAAGGTACAATTAAAATTGGAATCGCTAGTAATATACTAGTACAGGAAAATTGTATTAGTCCTTAAGAATGTTTATTTTAAAAAACAAACTTAATGCACAATGTGGTAAATATTAAATGTAGTGGTATTGCAATTAATTTTAGATAAATATATTAGGGTGTATATTAAATTTTATACAATCATCAGATACCAAATGTTTCTAACTTCCTCATATTTTTCTTATGTGTAAATACCACGATTTATAAATAATTTTCTGTACTGAAATACAGAGACATTGACAAATGTGAATAGGTCAAAACATTCTGAAATTTTAAAAGAGAGGAACATTTGGATATGAGCCTGAAATGAAAAGACTATTCAGCCAGAGTTCCACAATGCAGTCACCTAAAGTGAAGCAATCATTTCTGGAAGAAGATAACAGTAAATTAACCCATACCTTAAGAAAAAGCCCACTTTAGGATACTTAACATGCAGACATATCAAAAATATAAGCTTTGGATTATGTAACAAAATATCGCAGTTCAATAGCCGCAAAGATGCTCAGTGGATAAAGTGCTTGTAAGAGAGTACGGAGACGTGAATTGGAATATCCAGAAACCGTATGAAGAAGGCTGCATGAGGGAGAGCTTTTAATATCATAGCTCCTACAGCCAAAGGAAGGCAGAGATGGTAGCACCCTCAAAAGTACTGAGAGAGACAGCTGGCAAAGCCCAGGTAACTACCAAAAACAAATGTGCACTGTCAAACAATGTGAATGGTTAGGAGCCCGAGTTAGTCCTCTGACCTCTACACTTGAGTAGTGACACACACACTACATCAAGGCAAGCTGACCATTCACACAGGAAGCATAGTGCAAGTCTTGAAGCTATGAATGCAACGAATGTGGGGAATTTGATTGAAATATCCCCAAACATGTGAACCCCTAGAAAAAATTCTTCGAATTGGAAAGCAACAAATGGGAATAGAATATTCTTTTGAAACATATAATTAACAACTCCTGAGGAAGTTTATAACTTTAAACTGGTCTTCCAGATTGAAATGTAAATAAATTGGTTAACAAACTATATCTATAACTGACAGAAGTAGCATAAGTGTTCCAAGCAATAAGACTATAACAAATTTTGCATTTAGAAATGAATGAACTAGACACTCCTGAGAGTTCTACTATTTTGAAAATGAGGATAATATTTTATAGAACTTTTATAAACATTCTATGTTACTTTAAGCAATTAAGAACTACTAATAAGATGTTTTTTAAAGGTAATATTGGGATGAAGTATGATGAAATTTCTTTTTAGGTTAAGTATTATCATAAGAGTTTAAACAGTATGTGACACTAATTTAGATTCTTCATTAAGAATGAAGACTTAAAACTGAAGAGATGGCTTACTGGTTCAGAGTTCTGGCCACTTTTCCAAAGTTCTTGAGTTCAATTCCTAACAACCACACATTGGCTAACAAGTGCTTCTAATGGGATCTGATGGCATCTTCTGACCTAAAGGCATATAGGTAGATACAGAACTCATAAAATAAATATATAATACAAATAAATAAATATATCGTAAAAAAGAAACAAGTCTTTTTACACTTAAAAACTAATTATTAATTGTAGTAATGAGTATGTAGTAAAAAAGTCTTTTTTTTCTAGTGAGTCCTAGATGTCTTTAAACTTGCTACTAAGACAAGAATATCCCTGAATCACAGAGACTTGCCTACCACTGTTATCTGAGTAATAGGATTAAAGAAATATGCTGCCATCATGACTTACTCACCAGTGTTGACACTTGTTTATTTCTCTTTTGTTCCTTACTCTTTGTTCTTTGGGTGGGCCTACCTCCCATATCTCAAATAAATATACTTGGGTTTATTCTTTCTTTTGAATGCCCAACCTTAGCTTGGCTTCTTTCTAGTTTGTTTTTCCTAAATTATCCTGTTTATCTTTAGCCTCTTGGCCTTTACCTTTTTCTATTTCTGCATATCTTCTCCTCTTATTCGCTAAAGATGACAGTACTTATTACTATTTTATTAGAAAATAAAATAGAAAATATATCATATTATCTACATTTATTATCATCCTTCAAATCTACAGCAAATAATAAACACACACATTGTGAATAAAATGTATAAAGACAATTATAAACATATATGTCACAGAATGGTAGGTAAATGAGCAATAAAAATATGTACTCGACCATTAATATTTGGGGCAATGATAATTAAAAACGCCATGAGCTACCAACTCACACCTGTTAGAAGAACAATTATAAAAATAAAGAAAACCAAAAGAAAAATGTCTGAAACCTAATCTTACATTCTGCAGAATGAAAACAGCAATGTTGTTACCACTGTCATAACACCAAGGAAGTTTCTCAAAAGCTAGAAATAATGTAGAAATTCCATTGGGTACAAAACCAAATCAATCAAAATTAGATCGCAAAGAAATAGGTATGTTTCCATGTTTGATAACTGTAATATTTTCACTACATAAAGTGATGAAATAATCCAATTGGACAAGAATACATAATTTCATTTTGAAAAATTTAAAATTTAAAATAAAGTATTGGTAAAAATAAAAACTTTCAAAATTCTAATATTTATGACACATCTATGATGATATTTCATTAATTGAATTGTAAGTCACAGAAGAATGAGGTATATGTATGTTTGAAAGAAAAGCTGCACAACTTATAGCCTAGTATTTTCAATTAGATATTGTTAGCTAATAAATATAGAAAAGATATATTGTGTTAGATTTTCTTAATATACACATAAATTCACACAATGTGTAACACACATATTGAAACAAAGTAGTACAAAGGGGAGTGTAATGAACTTTTTAAACTCTTGTATGGTCTTATTTATGTAGTACTGTTACAGCAACATGAGTATTTTATATGTGTTTAGAAAGTATACTATAAAAAGTGAATAATAAGGTTAACAGTGAAATCTGCAACTGATTTTTTCCAACTATATAAGACTTTATTTCATATTTTTGTGCTTTAGTTTAACTTAATTTAATATCTGACAATTTCATACATGCTATTCATTACATTTAAATTTGAGACTCATAGTATTTCAAACTCATTTTTCACAGTAAAACTGAAGTTATCGCAAAAATACAATTATATTTGCAAATATTTATAGCAAGAATAAAAGTAAATGAATGATGAAATATCATAAAATAAAATACCCTTTTTTTCTTTATTCAAATAGGAAACTTAATTCAATATAGTAACCCACTGCTTAGAAAAGCAGTGCTATTACTCTGGAAGGTATCAGAGTAAACAAAGTGCCCATATAGCAGATTTAGAAGCAAGCACTAATGAAGGCCATGAAAGCTAAGTTGTTAAAGAAACCTCAAAGCAACAACATTCAGCATAATGAAAGGAACTTCCCCAAGACAACAGCAGCGTAATTTTCATTTCATCCAAGGACCAGAATGGATTGGGCTGACAGATGAAGGAATGCGGTATCCAGCATTCAAGGGCAAGATCTCCTTCGTTGGCCTTATCAGGAAGAGTAGAAAGGATAAGACAACCATGCCCAATCAAAAGAGAATTCCCATTTCAGAGTTAATGATCTTTCAACCTAAGCACATTTCAATCTCTCCTGAATTGGCCACATTTTTGCACTGCTCCATTAAATAGTTTTTCTCTCATTTACCTTGATTATAGCTGCTTTCTTCTATGACTCTAATTTTCACTGGAAATCCTAAGGCGACTCTGGGAGAAATTCAAGGTAGTTCAAACAAAATAGACCTTTTGCTCAGCCAAATCTCTCTCCTTACGTCATGTGTTGGGAGTTATCTGACCAAAATATCATGATTTAGAAATCCTATAAGCCACATATTGAGGGTATACAATCGTTTCATGTCAGTTAAAAGTTAGAATTAGGTAGACACTGTTCAACTGCATGGATGCAACTATTGATACGAAAATAAAGAGGAAAAGGACACAGTACACAGCAAAACACAAAATGAACAAGAGTTCAGAAGACTCACATCAACAGTGTGTGGTTTTTTTTTTTTTTTTTTTTTTTGGTTTTTCGAGACAGGGTTTCTCTGTGGTTTTTTTGGAGCCTGTCCTGGAACTAGCTCTTGTAGACCAGGCTGGTCTCGAACTCACAGAGATCCACCTGCCTCTGCCTCCCAAGTGCTGGGATTAAAGGCGTGCGCCACCACCGCCCGGCTCAACAGTGGGTTTTTTCTGTGAGTTCATAGATAACACATTTCAACTTTCTAAAAGCAAGCTGAGTTGTCTCTATCTTGGATCTCTTTATTAGAATAAATCACGTCTCAAGTAAAAATCATGTAAAAATTAACCTGTAAAATAGTGATTTATTAACTTACTTCTCAAGTACAAAACCTTTGTTTGAACCAAGCTGTGGTTCCTATCTCAAATACACAAAAACTGCAAACAAGGTTCACACATAGCTGTAGAAAGAATAAGGTACACTCTTGATGAGCTTTTAAAAACAAAAACAAAAACAAAAAAAAAACACCACCACCACCACCAAAAAACCAAAACCCTGTTTTAAGGGAATTCGGAGCCATGTTTTTTGAGGCAAGTTCTTCCCTTCTACACTGCATCATATGCACTAATAAAGAACCTCTAAAGAAAATTCATTGAAAAAATTCCATTTTCTCATTATCATATTGATTTTTCACTTTTATGCCCATCGTTTATCACTTGGTTTCCTTCTTGCATCTCCACATGAGCAGTAGACAAAACATACTATTGCCACATTGTAAGCCAATGCAAATTCACATTTAATCATTTTTCTATAAATACTCAGTGAACAGGAACTATATATAAATGTATTATGGGCCACTATAATTATTGAAAATATAATGAAAGCTTATTATTTTTCTATATTAACTCTAGGCACTTCTATAAGTGAAGATTTCTTTCTTTACACAATGTGAATAGTTATACCAAGATAATGCCTGAAATTGGAAAATAAGCTTGGCAGACATTCAGTGAAGTAAATATTTTTAGAGAAAAAGAATAAGCAAAACTTCCATGCTTGTAATAGCTGGCCAGTTTAGAGATGTGGACAGAGCAAGGGCTTGCTCATTGGGAGCATGGCATATGCTGGGGTTTCCTGTAATTCCAGTCCATGGATGGCTTGCAAATTCACAAATATCATTCTGGATGAATAGATTTCAGAAGAGTGGTGTCAACAGCCTGCAGAGGGTAGCCAAGCAGCACTGCACATGACCTACAAAATGCTTTTGGCACTGTAGTTATTTAGCCAATATTGCCATTATAGGGAAATTTTATGACAAGCATGTTTAGAGCCTAAGCAATGTATCCCTGCTATATGATAACATAGTTTCTGGGTAAGAAAGAGTAAATGTTAATCTTTTAGGAGGACAGCACATCCTGGAATTACTTAATAGATCAAAAAGGTTCTTGGGTAATGGAATAAAGCAATAACTGTAAAATAAGTCCAATATCCTATGTGCAATACTTGAATTAATTGTCAAATTCATAAACTGGTACATTTTTCTCAAATTCAAAATTTGGATTTAGGAAAGAGCTAGGGTCTTTAATATGTATATTAATACTTTTAAGTAATTCAATGTTTTATAATTTCAGGTAGCTTGCAAAAATATTTAGTAATATTATTTAGACTTCTGAGACTTCTGATCAAGTTCACCATACAGATGACATCTGTAATGTTTATAATATTTTTTACATTAACAAAGAAAGATATATCTCTCTTTCTCCCTCCTTCCTTCCTTCGCTTCCTCCTTCTTTCTCTCCCTCCCTGTCTCCCTCACAATCTCAGGGAAGTTGAATATAACTGCTTAACAACCTGAATGATTCTGTTGTTTTAAATACATTGAATTTACACTGTATAGTCCATAACAGATATAAAGGGGTACAAAGAAGAAGAGTAAAAGGAACATTTGTTGTCATTAATAATTGAAACAATTGTTGACTGAGTGTGAACAGGAGCATAGAAGACTATAGGAGATGCTTTCATAGTCTGAGAAATCTAACATTGAGAGAAATGTCTTGGAAAATGCATTTTATTTGTATTAAACCATTATCATTTCTAATTACCAAAATCAGAATTAGTGTTCATTTTGTGTGTAATGGAAAAATTGTATGATTGTTATCACAGAACTATTTTCCAGAGTTATCCATTTCATTAGATTTAAGTATTCATCAAGCACTAAGAGAAATTCATAAGGAAGAGAATAGCAGAAATTTTGATGGAGAAAAATGTGTTAATTGATTCAAGGATGTCTATTTCTATTCTTTCTGCAAATAATTTTTAAAAATTCTATCATACTTATGTGTATGTGTAAAACTCATGCCTAAGCTCCAATTTGTGCTCAGAGATCAAGTCTCAGAAAACAGTTGCTTCCTCCTATTTCAAGTTCTAGGCATGTAGCACAAATCATCAGGATTATATAGCAAGCACTTTTACCCATTGGGCCATCTTGCCTGCTGTGTTTAAACATTTGTGATAAAAGAATTTATGAAGATGTAATGAAATTGCCTTGTCCATTTTCATTGACAAAACAAGGTGAGAGCAGAAGATAACAATAGTTGCACTAAAAAGGACTTTTAAGAACACTATTAGTAGTCTAGAATCAATAACATAACCATTAAATGTAACTGTGTTTAATTTTAGAATAAATTCATCAGTAGTACTCCAAAGTTGAAGCATTGGAATTACATAATACTTTGAGGTCACTTGTGTTCCTACAAGAACCTGAACACAATTTGAGGGAAATATTAAAATAATGCTGACCTTTACCTCAGTTAATTAAAATATATCAATATAATGCTAAGGCAAAAGTTATGAGTAGCATACTAATTTTACTTCAAAATCACATTAAAAGCCAAATGCAAATCTATACTGATGATATGTTTGAACAATGATGTAAAAGAAATAAGGCTAAAATATTTTTTGGTTGACATGTATCGAATAGATAATTTTTTGTTAACTAAAATAAATTGTTTTATTCAGACAGTAGTTTTAATGACATTTTTAAAGCTTTTGACATATTTGGGGTTAAATCAAATTTCATCTTCTTGAAAGGTGTCTCTGTAATCCAAAGATGTTATCAAAGATAAAAATAATGAATAGATAGTTGGAAAATTGTATGATTGAGTATTTTAATCTTACATTCATAATAAAAGTTAATAGTATAGAAATACTAATAGATTGACTTTGAGAGGATGAAATAGAAATAAACTGCTAAAATATTCTATTAGATACTCAATTTTCTTATAGCAAAATCCTGTTTCGTAGCTAACTTAATTCAGTTCTGTCTTCCGTCAAACAGATATCACCTGTGTATATCATCATTTTTATCTCACATTTATTTCTGGTTAGAACAAATAAGTTATCCCTATCTTCAGAGAACATCTGAAGAGAAACCATATTTGCTACTATTGGTTGGTTTCACTTTCCAATTCTTATGTCCTAGATGTCTTCACTTTCAAGGGAGAATCACTTTCTATCTCTTGATAACAGTAGTGTTATAGCATTGGGTCTTGTAAGACTGTTTAAAATCTAGAATTTTTAAATTCTTTGAGAGGAAATGCAATAAATAATCATTTTTGCAAAACTCTAACTTGCAGTGTTCATTGTTAAGAATATATGAATGGGTAAATTCTGTGAAAATGGAGAATAAGCAGAAAAATATGAAGAAAAAGTTTGAGGATCAAGGGAAGAAAAGCAAGAAATTAGCAATTCTTATCTGAGTGAATATGGTAAATATGTGAAAATTTGACTTAATTGTTGATTTGTATTAATATGTTCCACTACAGAAATAGACTATTCTGCATTTTTTTTTTTTTTGGTTTTTTGAGACAGGGTTTCTCTGTGGCTTTGGAGCCTGTACTAGAATGCTGGTCTGGAACTCACAGAGATCCGCCTGTCTCTGCCTCCCAAGCGCTGGTATTAAAGGTGTGCGCCACCATCGCCGGCATTATTCTGCATTTTTATAGCAATGTGTTGGCTCAATAGTATCCTGTTTCTATCTATCTATCTATCTATCTATCTATCTATCTATCTATCTATCTATCTATCTATCTATCTACCTATATATCTCTTCTATATTGTCATATATATATATATAAAACATATAAATTCATATTATTCATGGAAAATTTTTAAAAGAACAGTCAATAAGCTTTTTATATTAATATTGCTGGATTCATTCTGGGTTAAAGAAAATCAGGTTTGATCAAGTACAATCACTGAAATCCTGAGTACACACATAAAGAAATAAATCTGAAAGAACTACAAATCATTGATGTATATTTGATGTGCTCAAGCAGATGACAAAAAGATCATTTTGACTGAGTTGTGTGCAAAGCACAGTTTATACTTGTATTAATACAGATATGAATGTTACCTTTAAAAATTTGTGCGTTTTCAAAGCAAAGGGACCAGACACCAGGGAAAGCAGATGACCAGGATGCTATGCCACATGGCGGTATCTTTATTAGCATGGCACATTCATATCCTGCTTCCCTGTGTCTGTGTTATTACTTCTCACCTCATCCTTCTCCTTGCCATCATCCTTAGTTTGATCACCCTACCTATACCTCCTGCGTATCTACTGAACAATTTGGGTTATCCTTAAAAGAGTTCAAATGACAAACCTTTACACTGTACAAGAGAATTTTTCCGTATAGGAAGATTTTCAGGCATGTATAGCAGCCTTATGTAGACTCCTGTAGAATTGTCTAAAAGAAACAAAGATAAGCAGACTCTGTAAGAAGCTTATGCCAGTTGGTCCATATAGAAAGAAAACTGCAAATGCTTCTCTTTGGGCTGTACAGGGTACTCCAGGTTTCCAACTTCGGTGAACACACACATTTGCTTGGATAGGCTTTAACCATGCAGTTGTCCCTGAGATAGTTCTGTATCTGTAAGGAACTATCACCCATATTCTTTTTTTTTGTTGTAAATAAATTTTTATTTAAGGGATTTGATTCCATTGCTCTCCATCCTGAGTCACATGGTTTCCAGATTTCTGAAGGGAGTTAAAAAAGAATTAAGTTGGGGAATGCATGTTATCTTCTCAGAAAAACACAACTATCAAGTGCCTGCTTTCTTCTGTGAAGAACATCAATCTTTGGTCACAGAGTAAAGATATCACCCATATTCTTGTTTCATTTATCCAAAGGAAACTCATTGGTTCACCCAGTTGGATTTTGGGTGTGTCTGTACTTTCCCCTGTTCTGTGCTCTCTCTCTCTCAGGTGAGTAGACATGTGAGTGTGTATGTCTGTGCATGTATATGCCAATGTTTACATGTGTTTTGTGTCTTTCTATCCAAATTTTGGTGCATAGCTACTAACTACAAATCAGCATGTCTTTAATGTTTATATTTGCAGAATACATACAAGATCAGAGGAATTGACTTAAAAAGGTTTCTAACAAGAAGCATTACAATTGTGCAGATTTCATAATTGGGAATTAAAAGAAAGGTTGAAATCACATTGATTGGAAAATAAAACATCTTGCTAGTACAATCAATATTTAATATTATCTGTAATTGCTCTTAAAGTAACTGTGCTCATTATTTTCTTTCTCAAAAAATTTGAATGAATATGGGTCATAAATATTTTTCACACATAATGATGCACATTTTCCACACAGAAAAGTAAGTGCATAAATGAATTTATATATAATGAGCTTTTGTGTAATGTAGCATTTAGGATAATTTAATCAATATTTGAATTAGACAATTACAAGATATACTTCCTTTACTTTCATCTTCCTAGTTTATATTTTAAATTTAATCACACATATTTTTGTATGTTTATAAGAATATAATTCTCCATGGCAGTAAACTCATACAAAAATATTAGTTGGTCTCTAGAAAAGGATTTTTTTTTTTTTTTTTTTGCTGCTTGTGTTCCTGAAAAGGCCCAGAGTTAAGTTGCTATCATCTATGTGGAGAGACTTAAACTGCCTTTACCTTCAGCTTCTGTAGCTCCTGTTTCTTTTTTTGTCTTGTATGGGAACTCACATGAATATGCACATACATACATTAAGATATACACACTCACACATATACATAAAACAAAAATAATGTTAACGTGTATTTAACTAAAATAAATGAGATAAATAGCTTTAAATGATCTTCACACAAATATCTCCATGCATACTCAGTTAAAAAAGGTAAAATCTGTAACTGCCATCAAGTCATAGATAAATGTTCAATATGTTCCTCTAGTTAAGATGAATATTTTAAATAAAATTTAGAAATGTTTATTTATATGCATATACATACATACACGCAGGTATACACACACACACACACAACAGATGGTGGAGAGTCCTCTGTTTTGTGTTAATTTCATTGGTTAAATAAAGAGACTGCCTTGACCCTTTAATAGGACAGAAAATTAGGTAGGCGGAGTAAACACAACAGAATGCTGGGAGAAAGAAGCCGAGTCAGGCAGTCGCCATGATTCTTCTCTCTGAAGCAGATGCAGGTTAAGAATCTCCCTGGTAAGGCACCAGTTCGTGGTGCTACACAGATTACTAGAAATGGGTTAATCAAGATGTGAGAATTAGCCAATAAGAGGCTAGAACTAATGGGCCAAGCAGCGTTTAAAAGAATACAGTTTCCATGTAATTATTTCGGGTAACGCTAGCCGGTGCAGGAGCCAGGTGGCGGGATGCAGCCCTCCGTTCCATACAACACACACACACACACACACACACACACACACACACACATTCTCTATGTCATCATCAGTTTTATAAATGTAAAAGTGAGCATATTCAAATATATGCAATTTTTGTAATAAATATTCAGAATAAACTCCCAGAATGGCTATATACTCATGACCTGTGCAATGATTACATGAAAAGTAATGGAGATGTGTAAAGAGAAAGGAGGCCTACCCTTAGCGAACAAAGCGTCAGGAAACTAATGACTGCAGAGAGAGAGAGAATAAGCTTCTCTGGTACACATAACTCATCACTGGTTATTTAATATAAGTGGTCCAGCTTGAAATATTACCAAATCAAAAACCTTAAGGATAATAGCAGATTCTGTTTATATATTTGTAAACAGGGGTACATAGGACATGTAATAGAAGGAGTGGAGAAAAAAATGGATTTATACTCTAATTAAAATATATTAAATAAAAATATGGACAGAAGTTAAAGAGTAAGTTTAAGCTGCTTGAAAACTTTGTATACATCTTTAATAATGAAACACTATGAAGCACAGACCTATTTCTACCTAGTACAGTGTTTACTTTCGATGCAATAAAACTTGTGTTTGCACACCATTTTTCAATTAGATGTCTAAGTCGCAGATTCAGAGACCCAAGTCTTTGTCAAGATCTTTATGACTAAAGATATTTTTTCCATTTAATAAAAGCTTTCACTTCTTTCTGTAGTGAAACATAATGGAACAACTAAGGATGACACATCAGTGTCAAAGGGACAAAGGTCATCCCACCTAAGCAGGAAAGTTTAATATTTGGAAGAATCTGAGTGATGGCCATATGCTAAAAAACAGTTTTCAAAAATAACCTGGTTTATACCTGGTACTTCAATTACAACCCAGAATCATGGAGATTTATTCTTGCTATCTCATCTCTAAATACAACTCTGACAAGGTGATCTTCATTGTTATTCACCTCTGTGCCATGAGAACCAGTGCCTTATCAAGCATTTCCATGCTGAAACAGTCATAAAACCTCTCCCTTTGTGTGTGCTTTTCACTCTCATACACTGGACTGGGACAACCTCCTTCATTGTCTAGAATATAAACAAGCCCCCTTATTCGTTGTCTAGTGTAGAGTGGTCACATCTGAAACCATTTTCACAGACCAAAAATAGACTCTGCTGATCTTATCTATGTATATTTGCACACATGCACACATATGTATAAGCATATGTAACAATAATGAGCAGAGAAAAAGAGGCTATTTAGGGTGGGGAGATCCTAGCAAGGACTGAATAAAGGTACCCAGCAAGGAATCACAGGGGAAAGAGAGCAAAACTTATGTAATTTTAGGTCAGTTAAAATCATATTTTAAAAAAAAAAACTGAGGATGTTATTTGAAGGCTTATCACATTAAGTTTCTCATTATGTGTACTAAACTTTTTAAGTCATGCTTGCAAAATGAGATTGAAAGACAATGGAAACGTGTAAGTTCTTATGCAATCTTCTTTTCTGTTTGTGTTCACCACACCTTAAGTAATGGAAAAGGCAGAAAAACAGTAGAATTTTCTGACCTGTCAGAATAAAAAAAAAAAAAGGTGAGACATATTTTTTCTTTCAAAATAAATGTGACTTCATGGAGATTTCCATCTAAATTTATCTGTCTAGCCAACCATCATTATCATTATCTACTTTTGAAGTGGCAATTACTGTGAGCATATATTAATACTTAATTTCTTTAACAGGCTTCATATCCCGGAATAAATGTCATTCCCAGATACTGCCTTTGCCCCTTGCTCCACTTCCTCCCATAGTTATAACCAACTGTGGCTTGTTTTGCTCATATATATCATGAATCTAATGATCCCGATGGTCATATTTACAGTATATTTCTTGTAGAATCAACATGTTATATAAGGGAAAGACAATTTAGACATTTATATTTGAATTAGTTAATATGATTTTGTCATGGAGTCAGCATTTGTTAAAGTAAAAAAATTCCCTTTTGAACAACTATTTATGATGTAAAAACATATACAATATCACAATTTTTAGCATTGAATTGCACCTTAAATTTTAATATAAAATTATAAACTTTTATTAAAAATAAAGAAAATTATTCAATAACTTACACTTAATTTAAACATAATTGCATAGCACTACTATCAATGCTTATTTTCTTGCCCCAAATCATTTGAAAATTCCAAAGAAAGAGTGATAAGCTAACTGATACGGTTATAAGAATTATTGAACTTTTCCCCAGATGTAAGGAAGAAAGGATGAGTAGTATCATCTGAGTTTTCAGAATTGTGAAATTAATGAGCTGAATCACTAAAGGTAGAGAAGGTGAATGTCTACACCTAGAAGAAAACAAGAAAAAAATCCTCTTTTATTTTCTACTTTGGATTAGAAGGAGGCATGATGACCACTTATACTAAAGAAGACTATTTATTTAACATACATATTTTTTGTACAGTGCAAAAATTCATATGCACATATCTGCATTGACCCATAAGACAATTAGGTTTAGTCTTTCTCAGTTACATACCATGAGTATTCAAACAATCTAAATAGCTACATAAAAAACAACAGGGTTATGTTATCACCTAACATGACATATGTGTCCAACATACAACTGAGAGCACATTACTCTCTTCTCCAGGAGGATTGAAATTTCTTGAATTTCGTAACATAGGAGAGTACTGGGATGAAGTTAGAGTGAATACTGGAATTCACTCATGGTTACTTTTCACTTGCTTAAAATACATCTGACCCCAAAAAGAAGGAGTAAGATAAATAAACTGCATCAACAGGACACAGGAAAATTATCATACCAGTTGAAGGTTTCCAGCTACATTCTTAGTTAAACATTCTGTTACTAGAATAAGACAAGAAAGGCTCAAACCCTAGACCAAAACTTTCTGTAGGCAAACCACTCCCTGGGTAAAATCCATTATTATTTCCCTAAGGGAGAAGGAACTTAGTTGGGTCCTTAGACATTTGTTTGAGGTGGAAATGGATCTACTTACTTCTTATAAATGCAAAACAAAAGCTGGATATTAGCCACACCTGTTGGCAATAATCTTGAGAGAGCAGAACTCTCTGAACAAAATCTAGGTGGTATGTTTGTTTGAGGTAGAACCAGACTATAACCTTGAAAGAATAGAAGTTCCAACTCTCTGGCCTTTGGTCAGGGTGAAAGGGCAACAACTTTGAGCAAACTGAAACTCTGTGACCTTCAGACAAGGTTGAAATAGGTTCACATTTTTGGACTTCCACACTTCAGTATTCATGCATTCTCTGTGAAGGACATTGAGAGTCTGCTAATTTTCGTGTGTTTGGTTCTTTGTCCTTTTCATTTCTCTCTCTCTCTCTCTCTCTCTCTCTCTCTCTCTCTCTCTCTCTCTCTCTCTCCCTCTCCCTCTCCCTCTCCCTCTCCCTCTCCCTCTCTCTCTCTTTCATTATGTGTATATGTGTAAACACATGTTATTTCTCTCTCTCTCTCTCTCTCTCTCTCTCTCTCTCTCTCTCTCTTTCTCTCTCCCATTGTGTGTATATGCATTAACACATATGTAATTTCTCTCTCTCTCCCTCTCATTATGTGTATATGTGTAAACACATATGTTATTTGGTCACTGCATCACAGCCTCAGCCACTTCTTCTCAGCAATTTGGCCTGTTCCAAGTTTCTAAAGTAACTGTCATGTATTTCAATGAAGAAGATTCTCTTCCCAATAGAGGCTGAGAGCAACAGTGGACTATAAACATACACATGCATTTCAGCACCTTCATGTAAACTACCTGCACACTCAGGGGATACTAAAGCCTTAGTACTTGTCATAAAGAATTTCATTCTAAAATTTTGCTGTGAGCCAATCTTTATAACCTAGTGGGTCATGTGATGGGCAGTTAAGGTCACTTGGTGATTTTGTAGCTCATAACAAATGTTCAGTTTCTATGGCCAAAGGATGACTCACAAAGAAAGTATTTCTCCCTGAGCATAATAAACCTTTACAATTCATAGAGGAGGCCTTGAAAAAAACATCCCCTACTGCCATTGTCCCTCCAAGTGCCATTGGTCTGTAGTATCAGACAGCAAAAGTGGTTTATAAGCATCCACTAAAAATTATTAGACTAGACCCTCACTTGTGCTGGATTCCACATAAGATTAGTAATATGTTGTTTTCTTCAGGAAATGGCAACAATTGACAAACAGAATGTGAAACACATAGCCTTTAAAAGCTGACTTAGACTATTAAAAAGAAGTGTCACCTCTTTGTTTGTAGGTGAAGTGACAGAGGAACATTTATATGGGTTGATAGAAATCTTTTTATTCTTCCTATCCATTTGATTGATATACTTCACAGTAGTAAATTTTCCTGTACAACTATCTCAGTGGTACTACCTTCTGAATGCCAGTTTTTTTTTTCCATTAAGTCTACAAGGTTCCCTCCTTTTCACCACCATTGTTAACAATGTTTTACCAATGTGAAGGAATTGTGTGATGTCTTGTGATAAATAAAGGTGAACCAAGAAATTTAACACAAATGCTTTCTGGTACACATCAATGGTCCCAACATAGACGGCCTAAGGCAGAAGAATCACACAGAGTTTTGAGGACAGAATGGGTTTTATAGTAAGCTCTCTACGTGACTAGACTATTATGATATCCACTTTCAGACAAATAAACAAATAAACAAAAAAACATCTGAATGCAAACTTACGATATGGGCTTCAGGATTTGATAAACCATGATATAAAGAATATGAAAATGTCTATCTTTTCATGACAAGTAAAATTAAACACATGATTTGCCTTAAGGTGGCATGGGAGTTTTAGTAGGTGAAATAAGTTCTGACTTTTGTCATCCTGGAGTAGAATGCATGGTACTTTTCTTATAAAAGGGGGATTGATTTGAAGAACTGTGATTGAAATGTTGTGGCTTGAATTTAATCTAAGAAATTTCTTAGTTTAGAAACTATTAGTTTAGAATTAGTCCTATAATTCATATTTTAATGCTAGTTAGAGATGAAATACTAATTAAATATTTGGTTTCCGGAAATATCAGGAGACTAAGGTCCCCATAGTAGCAATACTGCCATTACAAACAAAGGGTAAATTATCTAAAGTTGAATCATTTTTTTCTCAGCATGGGATTTTTTTGGCATATCATGGCTTATCAGATAGACTCCCTACAATTACCAGGAAGATAGTGTAGTGTCATTTTCTGGTACTTTTCCATATGAAGACAATGGAACAAACAGATTTTGGAGAGTTTAGTATATGGGTAGATATTTTTTCCCAAGATAAAACTTGCATCTTGTCATAGTTTAACAGAGTGGCTATTGCAATCACAGCTTAATGATAGATATGATTTCATTGTTTGAACAAATTTTCACATGCTCTAGTATATGGTATCCTGCTTTCTAGACAACCCTTTTATGTTTATTCCTCCATGAGGCATGATAGTAGGTCTTGGGTAGTTGACAGTAGAAACAGAAAGTGTATCAAGATATCATTTTTTTCTTGCAATAGACAACAACATCAAAAATCCAATCAGAACATTTGAACTTGCATTGATTCAGGGTTGTCATAGGGTTTCTAATGGATTGGATTTATTTTCATTACAATATTTATGGTTGCCTTTGCTTAGCTTCCAGCAAATGATATTGCATTTTGTATCTGTATCATTAGGCAGGAACTGTTTGACTACTTTCTATGTGCATTATAATATTACTTTTACTATAAATAGTAAACGTTGAAGAAATTGTTTTCTCAATTGAAGTCATATTCCATCCAAATTATTAATTCCTCATAAAACATTTAAACTCTTCTCTTGTGAGTTTCCTTTCTCCACCTTAAGTTGTAGCAAAAAAACCAAACCAAAACAAAACAAACAAACAAAAAAAACCGCATTACTACCATTTAAAGTTCTTTCTAAACTAATAGATATTAAATAAATAATTAGAAAAGTGATTTTTAACTAACCTGTGATCATACTGTCTCACAAAGACTGAACAGACAACTATGGAGCCTGCATGGGATGGACCTAGGCACTCTGCGTATATGTTACGGTTGTGTAGCTTGATCCTATTGTGGGACTCCTTACAGTAGGGTCAGGAGCTCCCTCCAACTCATTTACCAGTCTTTGGGAATCTACTCGTTGTACTGGATCACCTTGTCTACTCTTAATACATGGAGAAGTGCTTAGTCTTACTACCCTGTGTTTTATTAATAATCATTGGAGATCTGTCCTACAAAAGGAGAAGGAATAGATTGAGAGAGTGGGAACAGAGTTCAGATTTGAGGGAGGAACTGGGAACAAAGCCGAGAGGGGAAACTGTGGCCAGGATGTAAAATAAATAAGTAAATTATTTTTTTTTAAATGAAGATTTTGGAAAAGTAGTCCTTGTCAGAATATTAAGTCAGGGATGTAACTGAAACTAGGGAGTGGTGGTGCACTCCTTTCATCCCATCACTCGGGAGGAAGAAGCAGGAGGATCTTTATGAGTTCAAGGCAAGCCTGGTCTACAGAGCAAATTTCAGGACAGACAAAAAAGCTACACAGAGAAATGCTGTCTTAAAAAAAAAAATAAGAATGCAACTGATTTATAAGTTCAAATTGACACAGAAATTCTCCACTTATTTTTATGAGTAAAACAATATTACTGTAAGGAATATGAACACATAACAAAGATAGCATGCATATGTACAAAGTACCACATTCACTACCAAAGCGAAGGGATTGGTCAGCATTAAGACACTGAAGCAAATGTATACATGTATAAGTGAAATTAAAGGTTGAACTTCTTACTGGAAAGGCATATTAAAATATATTTTCTACCAATGATCTACCTATTGGTAATGATTAAAATTACAGTTTAATGAAAACTCTGAAGTTTGTTTAACTAAAATAAATCTGTAAATGGGGATACAGGATGAGCTTACATTACCATGAACATTTTCAAGCTCTTTTCTTGACTCTATAAAATCAGTCTTGTCTGGTACATGATGGCATTTTTTCTTGTATATCTGGATTCTAGTTAGTATAGAGCCTGTTCTAGGAGGTGATGGTGGCCAAAGGATGTAGATCGCAACACCAGGGTAGTCTTCCCACCATCCTCTGATTTTCAATTAATCTGTCAATCTTCACTTACAAGACTGCCAAACATACTGGTAGTAAAGCAAGCCTCACAGCCCCAAGTCTGGCCTGACAGCTGCAAAGGTCACATTCCATTTCTGGCTGCATGCTCAGTTCTCTCTGAGGTCTTCTATTTCACCAAACTGACAAACAAATAAAAAGTCACACTCAGATCAAACAGCTCCCAGCGCTGTGATCCCACTAGAGCCTTGCTATCTGGGAACCACATTGCCTTTGACTGATGCCTTGGACCACTTCCAAGAATCTTCTGATGTTTCTGCCTCAAGGGAACAACTACCACTTGTAATGAAACAGCCTTGGTTCAGCCTGCCCTGCTCATGTGTGCCTTTTAATTAGCCCTGGGTCACAAACTTTGTTAGATAACAGAGAGTGCTTCTCACATTATGCGTGTAAAGCACCAAATTGTCGAATAAGAGGGAACTAATGACTTTGAACTAAACAGGCAGAAATTTTTGTTTTGAGAGGGATCTACCACTAGCCATCTGGGGTTATTTTAAAGCCTTCATCTGTCTTCCCAGCAGCTTTAATTTAACAATATTAATGCTAGCTGGTACTAACTTTGGTTTCAGTTCTATCAAACCAAGAGCAAAGGTTAATTTCTTTGTTGGCCTTTGTGCTTTGAAAAGTGAATAAGCTGAATATTAAATGAATAAAAATGACTAATCATTGCTTTTTTATATATTTAGAGGAAGTTACCATGAGAACAAATATTATAACCTTTCTTTTCTGTTCTTTTAATAGAACCATTAATAACACTAGGTAGAAAGAAAGTACACAACAATGCAATGTTTTTGCTTCATGCTAATTATGCTGTCAGTTTCCTGTCTGAGAGCATAATTGGCCCTGGCAGCAACCAATATTATAATGTGTAAATGCTATGCGTTAGTGTTTTATTTTTGGCGGCCTAGAAAAGGATACATTGTTGGTAACAAATCAGAGAACTCAGAGTAGAAAACTGTCAATTGAGAATTTCCTAAGATCGGCTAAGTACACATAGAACAAATTTTATTTATCCAAGACTACAAGCAGGATTATACACAATAAAGACATTCATTCTTTACTGACCTTATTCTATAATTTTTCAAATTTAAGACAATGTTGATGATGGATTTCCCTTTGTATACTGTGATTACTATTCATGAATAAAGAAACTGCTTTGATCTATAGCAAGGCAGAACATAGTTAGGTTGGGAAAACTAAAATGAATGCTGGGAGTAACAAGGTGAAGTCAGAAAAAAGCCATGCAGCTCCGCCAGAGATAGACAATGTAACTTCAGCCATGTGACAATATACAGATTAATAGAAATGGGTTAAATTAGTATGTAAGAGTTAGCCAATAAGAAGCTAAAGCTAATGGGCCAAGCAGTGATTTAATTAATACAGTTTCTATGTGATTATTTTGGGTCTGAGCAACCAGGAACAAATTAGCGGCCTGTGTACAACACTGACCTTATTCTATAACTTTTTAGATTTAAATTAATTTCCAAGTTATTACACGCAGTTAGCTCTACTGTGGCAGGGATTTTCAAAAAAAAAAAAAAAGAAAAAAGAAAAATCTGCTCAGGTAAAAGCAAACCAAGCAGGCAAGTTTGGCAAGGTTGAAAGTTTTCTGGGCATTTAGGCCTTCCACCTAGTAAATGTGAAGTCTGAATCCACATGGGGCACCAGATGAAGAGATGAAGAAGGGATGTTTAAGAGAAATCACATGCTAGAATTGAGTATAATAAATAGGGAGTTATTTATTTAGGGGTAGATTCACAGATCATAATCATCTAGTGGAACAGGAAACAGCAAATGAATCCTGCAGCTGGAAAAGAGGCTGGACACCTGCTTTACACGTCTTTGAGGGACTCGAAAAATATATAGTTAGTTATGATAAAAGCTAACGTAGGTATAAATATTTTAACTATAGTCCTTACTTAATACCTATTTTGTTATATGTAATTTTATTATATTAAAATTAAAACTTTCCTTTTTATTTAAACAGAAAAAGGAAAAATGGTGTGGGAGACCCTTCTGTATATGTCGTTTTTTTGTTTTTTGTTTGTTTGTTTGTTTGTTTGTTTTGTTAATGAATGAGGCTGTTTCAACCAATGGCTTAGCAGAATAGAATTAGGCAGGAAAACTAAATTGGATGCTGGAGAAAGAATGTGGATTCAAGGAGACACCATGTAGCCACCAGAGGTGAAAAATGCTAGCCAGAAGTTGCAACCTTGAAGTAGGCTTTGTGGTAAAATATAAAATAATAGAAATGGATTAACTCAAGATATAAGAATTAGCAGTACTCTTAAGAAATTGGCCAAGCAGTGATTTAAATAAAAAAGCCTCTGACTAGTTATTTCAAATTTGAGTAGCCAGGAACAAACAAGGGGCCTCCCCCAACACATGTATTGTGACATCATCCAGTATTTGAAAGTTAGCTAGTAACACAGATGCAACTAGCTCAGTTTTGTCCAGATTTCTCTGCACCTTAATTCATGTGTTTTATTTGAAATATGATATGTATTAGAAAAAATTTTCATAGTTTTCAAATGGGACTCAAATTTGAAAGTTATCTGAAAACTCACATTTTATTTGATAATCTTCACATGAATTGTAGAAGAGTAAAACAAAATATCTTGAGTGGTTGTACAAGTTTGCATTCCCAACAGCAATGGAGGTATATTCCCCTTACTCTGCATCCTCTCCAGCATAAGCTATCATTGGTATTTTTGATCTTATCCATTCTGACAGGTGTAAGTTGGTATCTCAAAGTTGTTTTGATTTGCATTTCCCTGATAGCTAAGGAAGTTAAACATTTCCTTAAGTGTCTTTCAGCATTTGAGATGCAATACCACTCTTGGGCATATACCCAAAGAATGCTAAATTATACTACAAGAACATTTGTGTAACTATGTTCTTAACAACATTATTTTCACTAGTTATAACCTGGAAACAACTAGATGCCCCTCAATCAAAGAATGGATCAAAAAAAATGTGGTACATTGACACAATGAAGTACTACTTAGTAGTAAAAAAAATGACATCTTTAAATTTACATGTAAATAGAAGGAACTAGAGAAAACATCCTGAATGAGTTACCCCAGACCAAGA
This sequence comes from Chionomys nivalis, assembly GCF_950005125.1. Taxonomy (NCBI): domain Eukaryota; kingdom Metazoa; phylum Chordata; class Mammalia; order Rodentia; family Cricetidae; genus Chionomys; species Chionomys nivalis. The sequence continues at coordinate 16,504,025 of NC_080100.1, read as the reverse complement.
GAGATAAATGTGATATGTCCTCACTTGTAAGTGGATACTAGCTGTAAAGCAAAGGTTAACAGCTTCAGAGAAGCTAAGTAACAAGCAGAACCCTAGAGTTATAATCCCCCTAGGAAGAGGAAATAGGCAAGGTTTCCTAAGAAATTTGAGAGCATGGGGTGGGAGAGAAGGTAGAGTGGAATGAGAGGGGGAAGAACTTGAGGGAATGGGATAATCGAGATGGGGGAAGGACAGAGATAGCAAGGAAAGGGATATCTTGATTAAGAGAGCCATTCTGGGGCTAGCAAGAAACCTGGCAATAGAGAAATTCCCATAAATCCACAAGGATGTCCCCTGTTAAGACCCTAAGCAATAGTGGAGAGTGTTCCTGAGCTGGCCTTACCCGTTACTCAGATTAATGAATACAGTAAATATCACCATAGAATCTTCATCGAGCAACTGATGGAAGCACAGGCAGAGAGCCACAGCCACGTACTGGACTGAGTTCCCAAAGTCCAGTTGAAGAGTGGGAGGAATGATATAATACGAGCAAGAGGTCAAGGCCAGGATGGGGATACTCACTAAAACAGCTTGCCTGAGCTAATGGGAGCTCACCACCTCTGGCCATTCAGGGAAGTAATCAGCATAGAATCAAACTAGGCCCTCATAATGTGGGCGACAGTAGTATGGCTAGGGCAGACTGAGGGGCCGCTGGCTGTGGGACCAGGATTTATCCCCACTGTTTGTACTGGGTTTTTTGGGGTCCCATTCTCTTTGGAGGGATAACTTGCTCAGCCTAGGTCCTTCCTCAAAGCAACAAGGAGTGGTTGGACAGGAGGGTTGGGGCTGAAGATAAGGGGAATGAAATGTGCGAACTGGTATTGGTATGTAAAATGAAAACATAGCGGACTATGAGGGCTGCTGAGAAGTCAACAACAATGGCACTGGGTTTTGATCCTACTGCACTTACTGGCTTTGTGGGAGCCTAGGCTGATTGGATGCTCACCTTACTAGACCTGGAAGGAGGTGGGAGATCCTTGGACTTCCCACAAGTCAGGGAACCCTGTCTGCTCTTCGGGCTGCTGAGTGAGGGGGAGTTGGTTGGGGGAGGAGGAGAGAAATGGGAGGCGGTGGGGAGGAGGAGGCAGAAATCTTTAATAAATAAATTAAAAAAGGAAAAAAAAGAAAAAAGAGAGGTTCTTGTTTTCTTTTGTTTTAAATAAAATAAAAATGGGGGGGGGGAGGACTGCCTTAGGATTCCACATGCACACTTGTACACATATGTGCCTGAAGACATGTAAGAACCATTTACACACAAACACACCTCCTACATCTCCATGAGGGGAACATGGTAGGAGACAAGAGTGAATCAGAGCACAGTCCCTGTGATAGCATTGAAGTAGGCTGGTTGAGAGACTTTGGGCAAGTTCAAACTCTACTCTGTTTCCTGCAAAATGGAGATCATGCTAATGATAGCATCTGAACTAACTTCAAATAGTAGTTATGGAGACAGAACAAATTAATCTTTGTTAATGCCATGTAAATGTATGTCAAAATTAGACAGTTGTCTTTGGGAGAATAAAAATAAAGATGTTGTGATGTGTGTCAGGAAAAAAAACATAATATCTTGTCAGGTAGAAAATATGAAAAAAATGTAAAAAGACTGAGGGATTTTGGAACACTCAGCCATATATAGGATTTCTTCATGAGACCTCTCTCTATGGGCTAATGGAGCTATGTGAAAGAGGAGACAGAAAGAATTTAGAGCCACAGCAGATGAAAGACTCAAGGAAACAGTATCTTCCAGACACAACAGAACTGAGGTACATGCAATCACAGAGACTGTGATGACAGTATACCCAGGGCCTACACAGGCTCAAGCCAGGCAGGATCCCACCACTGAGAGGGAAAACGGATATGATTTATTATCCTTAATCAAGAAGCTATCTCCAAATAACACCTGCTTACAATGCAAAAGTTAGTTTCCTCCAAAGGAGTCTCATGGGGTATACAAACCATAATAAAAAAGAGGCCACATGGCCAATAGTAGATGAGCAACACAAAACAAGTTCCATGCGTAAAGAATAGAGTGCACATTGGGAAAACATATTTACACATTTATATGATCATAAATATAACCACAAAATGCTCGTGGTTTTCAATAATTTTATTAATCTGTAGGTTATTCTCCATGTGAAGGTATGGAAACAATCTAGTGAACATCTCTTACTTTGAAAAGAAGATTTAGTTCTATAATATCGCAAGTAATGAATGATTGTTTTTATATAATTCCAAATATTTATCTAGATATCTATATCCCTATCTATCTATCTATCTATCTATCTATCTATCTATCTATCTATCTATCTATCTGCACATCCTTCTTGTAGACAAAGGAGGAATGGAAGAAACCTGACAGGAAAACAGCTTTTCTCTGTGTCATACAATGTAATATTTACTCTAAGCTGTATCAGAATTAGATATTGAAGAAAATTCCATCTACAATCTAGCAATTATGTTAGTTTAGGAGATCTGTCTGTAGGCCTGGAAAACATACAAGAAGAAGAAGTTGGTAATGTTAGAGCAATTTGTAGAAATATACTTGTGAGCAGTTAAAGCTTAATTCTTCTTTTCAAATCTCAAAAGCCATTGAATTCACAGCTCATTGCTTAGTCCATTGGTGAGAAAACTTGAATACATGTAAATTTCCTGCCACAACTGGTCTGTTGGCTGGGAGATTCTGGTGGAGAGTATCGTAAATTATATTCTGTAGTGGCATTTCAAATGTATTTTAATAAATAAAGGCTGTCTGAAGATCTGAGAGTGAAACAGTCCCACTGGTCAGTCTTATTGACCAGGTTATGGTAACACAGATTTTTAATCTCAGTAGTCACAATGGCATGCACATTTAATCCCAGTAGCCACCCCAGTTGCCATAAAAATCATGGGGTGCATGCCTTTAATGCCATGGGTGCATATCTTCAATCCCAGCCATAGAGAGAAATATAAGATGGGGTGACATAACTCTCATACAGTTTCATTCTGAGATGCCCAGAGGCAGGATTGCCATTTCAGAATGAGGTCGATGTAAGAGGCAGTGGCTGGCTGTTTTGCTTTTCAGATATTTAGGTTGAACCCCAATTTCTGAACCTAAGTTTTTATTAATTGTACTTCAATAATCCACCTAAATGATAAGCATCATAATTGCTCAAGCAAAGAAAGAGACTTAAGAATATTACACTTACCACCAGTTAAATCACTGTGTGCCTTAAGATTTCTTCCAAACTTTTTTATCACCACTAGAAGTTTAAGTCTACACTTGGATTCATCTTCTTATATTCCAAAAATTTTCTGTGACATCGCATAGAAACAAAGACTAGTAATATGGAAATTTAGAGTTCCCATGTTTTTTATACTGTTTACATATTGCATATGTTCCTAAAAATTCATAATATCTCATTCAAAAAATTCATAATGTTTTTCATTAATCATGATAATACCATTAGATAATATATATAATCTCTTTAAGATGATTGCAAATACTATCAAATTGACAGTGAGCTTAATCAAAATACAGATAGAATAATCACATTTATTTGAATAATAATTTCATAATCTATCATTTATATATCTATTTATTTACGTATCTATCATCTTCCTTTCTATCATCTGGCAACAGAAAGAATTTTAAATAAAAAAATTTTAAAATATAATATGGAACTGCCACATGTTTATCAGTGAAGCTGAAATAAAATAATACAACATTATAAAATGTATTGCATAAATGAAAAATAATATACTATGGAAAATAAACAAGATTTCTTCTTTTTAAAGTATTTTATTTATTATTTGAAAATGCCATGTATGGTATATAGCACATTATGAGCATGTCTACCCCTATTACCCTCTTCTACCAAATCCTCACAATATGCCCCCATTCACAGCTTTGCCTCTTCTCCTTTCCTTCCTCACCCTCCTCCTTCTTACATCTCCTGTACCTCCTTCTTATATACCACATTTCAATGAATTAGTGCTTCCCATATTCCCATGATAGTGCTCTACCACTGAAGCATGGGCCACACACCACTGCCCATATTCACAAAAGTGTTAATGGTTACTTTACCCTAAGTATGAATGCATTCCGAATTTTCACCCTGCCTTTCCATGGTCTTTCCACTGCTGTTTAAGTGGGTGCATATACTCTTACGGGGTGAGTCTTCTCATTTTGGAGGGTCCTTTTCAAGATGAAAAGGTGAAAGGGAAATTACAAAGAATTGAAGCGGAAAAACCACAGAAGGAAAGGTTTTATGAGGTGCAGACTCAGCAACATTAGGCGGTAAGGAAAGGTCACATGTGCTAAGATAAACGGCAGTTGTCTTTGAAAGCCCCAAATCTCTGGTCAGGTTTCTGATGTTCTTTTCACAGGATGGCTCTCCCAGGATCTGGTGTCCTATTCCTGAACTCTAGCACAGTAGTTATCATAACGTTATCTGCTGGCAGATCATCCCTTAGCTTAAACTCAGTCATGCTGTCTTAACTGAGAATTTGCACTCTATCTAACACTCCAATTTTTTTGAATAACAAAATCCAATATATGCAATTTCCTATTCTCAGAAAGATGACAAGTATTTTTACTCAGCTGAGAAATATGTAAATAATAATTATAATCATATGATGTATGCATTAATGGGAGTATATGTAAAAATAAAGCTAATTATAACAGATGCTGAAAAGAAAATAACGGATTTAAAAGTTGATGAATCAGGGAGAGAAGAAAAAAGGTAAGCAATATTACAAATAGATCTAAACACATCAAAGTGAAGATGGACACAAAGATTTTCGGGAAAACATTTACATATCTACTTGTGTTCCAATCTGACTGAAATTTAATTAGCCTTCGGTCAATAAAATAAGTAAAAATAATACCATCCCAAGAAATAAGAAAGTATATTAAGATTTAGCACACAGTTTTTCTTGAAGTAAGACATTTAGGTATAAAATGCTTGCCAGATATTTCTTGGCTTGCTTTGAGTGTCATAAGGCAATTGTTTTGTAAATGTACCTACAAATAAGATAGCAATTTTTACTACTAATTAATATTTAAATGTAAACTCTTTTGAAGAGTCTGCCTGGAAAAAGAAAGCTGTGCATCTTTGTCAGACAATTCGCAAGAGACTTAAAAACAAACCATTTGAGCATGCAGCTGTATTCCTTTCTTCTTAGAAAAAAGGAACTCATTAAAATAGTCCAGTAAATCCTAAATTTTACTAGTGAAATTTAGTGATATAAGTGAAAATAATTGTTGCTGAATATAAGCTTTATGTCATGGCTGTATTTCAGTTCCTGAATCTCAAAATAGTACAGTTCGTGTGTGTGTGTGTGTGTGTGTGTGTGTATGTGTGTGTGTCTGAGAGAATAAGGACATAGCTATATGGACTTAGTATCAGTTCATAGAACCTTGGAAGCAGAATGCGAGAATACATTTTTAATATTAACTTTCAAAAAGTAGGCTGTAATCAAAATAAATCTATGAATTACCATTTTAAACATTTATTAATGTAAAAAATATAATAATTTTAAAACAAAAATTTAAATATACACAATTTAAGATTACATTTTCATTCATAATATTCATTTAGACAACAGTACACCTTAATAAAGATAAAAAACTATAACAAGTAAAGAAAATGTGGTACATTTACACAATGAAGTATTACTCAAGTGACAAAGATAATGACACCTTGAAATTTGTAGGCAAATGAATGGATATAGAAAAAAAATATTGAGTG